>NC_057807.1:416644131-416651271 GCF_018294505.1 Triticum aestivum
GGTTTTCTCTTTCTTTTCCTTTTTTTGTTAGTTTAGTTTTTCTCTTTTGTATTTTCTTTTCTTTTATTTATTTACTTTTCTATTTTAAATAATTTTGAATTATTTAGGCCTTTTATAAAAATATGTTTATTTCACGATAATTATCTATGCAATATTTGACACGGTCCGAACATGCTTGTTTTGAAGTTTGAAAACTTTTTTTGTTTGCCAAAAATCCAAATTTGAATTCGAATCGTTTTGAATTAACGCGAGATTAGCGACAGTAACAGAGGTGACATGGCGTCATAAGTAGAGATTACTGTAGCTTGATTACCCGGGCGTCACAATTCTCCTCCACTACAAGAAATCTCGTCCCGGGATTTAAGAGGGGAGTAAGGGGGAAAGGTCTGGTTACGAAATTCTAACGGGTCTTCTCGAAGAAGTTAATCCCTTTCGTTGATGTCTTCAATTCTTTATTCCAAAGCATCATGATAAACTTGTCATCATTTCTTCGGGAACTCCATCGTACTTACGAAAGGATAAGGGGCAGCTCACTACGACATAATGATGTTGAGGGAAACAATCTAGGGTTAACCCATGAATGAGTATAAGATTATCTCTCGAGTTGAACATATGAAATACCTCGAGAGTAAGGTACGAAGGTACCATAAGAGGCTCCAAGAGAATAGATAGTTGCTCGAAGCGTGAACCAGAGTGAGAAAGGGGTTCGGAGTAGCGAGCGTAAGTATTGCGTCTGATACCAGAATAGATCACTAGGACAGTGGCCCATGAATTACATACGAGGCCACGCGTGAGGAAAAACTTTGGGAATAGGGGGTGTACAGGACAGTCAGGTTTCGATCCTGGGACCTGTGGGTTATGGGCCCACCATGTGGTTTTCCTTTTTTTTAATAGGAGCAGTGACATCTTTCACGGTCATGATAGCAAGGCATGTCAGAGAGTACCATGTCAGTTATGTCGGCATCAACGTTGGTACCAAGGGCGAGGGACGAAGAGAACCACTTTCCTGCTGGTTGAACGAGGCGGACCAATAGGCAAGGTTCTCGTCCATCGGTGGCTACCGGAATGTCATCAACAATAGTAACAGGGTCTTACTGACAGAGTTGTACAACGAGGTGTTTACATAAGCAGGAGAATATTACTGCTCAAATCATATAGTTCACAAGAAAGGTTAAACCAACAATGGAAGGAAAATATGATCATCAGATTAAACAGAACAATGGAAAGGAACTTATGTTTAAACACATATTTCAAGGATATATCCTTCCCAAGGACAAGCAGAGCATGATATCCATGTCAGGATATAATGTAAAAAACTCTTTAGGTAGGGGAGAGAATTTTCATGACATTGCCCATACAACGGTGTTTGGGTAATTGAGCAAGAAACATTTAGCATTGGGCTTCAAATGGTCTTGTTGAAAATCGGAGTACCATAGACATGCTTCGAGATAGCATTGACATGGTCATCAGGTGAAGATCAGACTTTGGAAACACGAAGGATCCATCAGGAATAACTTGTAGAATAACTCTTACAATTTCCTCATGGATGAATGGATAACCTTGCTGAAAAGGAATCTATAATCATAGGTCCTCCAGCCGGGGGGGGGGGTGCTAGGCATGACATCATGTTACCGGGTCATCAAAGGATCAACATCATGACTCTTGGAAAGTTGTCCCAACCATCATATCTGACCGAGATTCAGATCCGATTGGTGTCAGGATACCTCAGACTTAGGATACCTGAGAAGAAAAGGTGCAACGCAAATTGACGAGATGACATTGTAAGATTCTCGGGAAATGAACTATGAAGTGACTTCCGTTAACAAGAGTCCATCATTAACCCAAGGAGAGGACAAGGAGGTGTCTGGTGAACTCAGCGGCAATTCACCGAGATTCCCAAAAGATGGATTTCCACCATTAAGTGAACAAGGAGATAACATTTGTCAGATCAAATGATATAAGGAAGTATGCTCGAGGAAAACATACACAATTAAACATTGGTTGAAATGTGCGCCCGAAATATGGGTTGGGTTGCACGACCAATGTCAGAATGGTGATTCAATTAGCGAAGGACTTAGAATGAACTATCACCCATTCACTTCAAAGCAATAGGGTTGCTAGAAGTTTTGAATTCACACGTCATAGCTCCATTGTCGGAATTCTGGTTGAAAACAATACGGGGACCAAGGAATGAACGAAGATGGCAAGAAGTATTATGATATCAGGAATTATTAAGAGGTGGTGAAATTCTCACCACATTCTTGACAAAAAGAGATGGTAATACTTCCGAGGTAAGGAAGATCGACTGCTGGGTAGCAGTGATCTCAAGGTTTACATAAAACACGAACAAGTTGTGTTTAACGGAAGGCGATAAAGTGGTTTATGAGAACAGGAATCATCGAGGGGCAAGGATGGTATTACCCATCATGAATTCAATTGAATTCCTGGAAGAGCTCATAAGGTTGATGATGATCACGACACAATTGTCGAGAGATTTCATGCAGATGTAGTCAATCAGCGACGACATCAAGTCAAAGGAATGATGAAGCAAGAGGTTATTGGAACCACAATTACGACACAAACTCGAACTCAAGCTTGTTGTTTAAGGTGAAAGGGTATGATGAGGAAAATCGACGTAAGGTTAGTTCATCGTCGAAAATTGGTGCTCCGAGAATAAGGACCAGGTAGCACCGTTAGAATCGTGACGACAATGATATAGCCAAATAGGCCAGGAATGGCGTGATCGGGTACAAACTCGTACTTATAGAAGCTTACTGAAGAGTTGTTGAACCGTAGAGCGGACTCGGTTCAGTTATCGGTGTCTTTGAGTGTTCAGTAACACAGAGCCCGCGAAAAATTGGAATCAGTGGGAAGGTAGCACTTGATGAAGAACTCATAAAAAGTTATGCAGTTCCATGATAATCTCGAGATACCAGGGGGGTAACACTCGACACAAGATCAAAGTAAAGGTTGGACTGGTGTATTGATCCATAGAAGACAATTGTTTTAACTTGTCCAAGAAATGATATCAAAGAAGAACAATCATGGTCGGAACCACGGTTGCAAGGGATCAATTCAAAGATACCATAGGTTAGTTATCAAGGAAATAGTTATTGTTACAAGAAGCTTTCATGATAGGATATATATCGCGTCCATGGGCATGAACACAAGGTTCAAGGTCGACTCCCACTTCTCCAATGCATACCCTTTCATTCACTTCTCGCTTTCGATGAACTTATGGCGTTGAAATTTTATCTGGAAAAATACCAGAAGAGTACGACTCATGAAAACTTTCGAGTTCACACATATTAAGGAAGGCATAGGTTCAACCCGTCGGGGCATCTTAGAATCATATACCAAAATCTTTAGAAGTAATTAACTCAAGCTCGAAGGCAGAGCATGGTTGAGAAAGCAGACGATACAATTTACCAAAGGCATTATGTATCCGAGAAAAGGCTCACAAGTTTATTGAATATGAAGGGCGTTGTCAGATAAAATCCAACAAAGGATCTGGTGGTCCACAAGGGATCTGACGTGAGCATCGGTACTCAACTAGAGGAAGCAGATTATAGAAACAACTGACTAACTCAATTGTCAAATGCCAAGGAATTATGATTTCCAAATCAAGGGATCAGAAGCAATGCTCTGATTAGGGGTGGACAAGTTGAATAGCCTTAGGGTACAATCAAAGACAATTGGATTGGTCGAGAACCAATTCCAGTTAAAAGAATGGAAGCTCAGCCGAAAAGGTAATTTATAAGGATCAATGATGATTGCGTGTATTCGCAACATATTGAGTCAACAGACTCAAAATGATAATGACAAGGAATGTCAATAAGATTTCTATACTTATGGGATTAATCATAATGAAAGCAAACAAGAAATTCCAGAGCAATAGGTTGCTGAGGATTTTCGGAATATCGGGTGGTATTTCTAATACTTTTGTGTAACACATGAACAACTGGGGGATGGGCGGATACTCGATAAATGCGAGAATTAACCGTGGGGGTATTCAAGTGACAAGAACAGCAAGGCAGTAAGCTCAAGGGATTATCGAAACCACGACGAGTTTTTCAGGGTATCTTGTAATAACAAGACCACTGGGGATGAATGTAAGAATAACAAATGCAAGTAGTTATCCATAAGGGTTTGCGGTGGAATGTGAATTGCAAACGCGATGAACACAAGTTCTCGGGTTAACAACGAAGAGTATCTTCAGGGTCTTCTGGTGCAGTAGACGATCATCAGTAATAAGGGGCTCTCCGGGTGAAAATGATAACGAGATCCTAATGTTAGATTTAGTAAAATTCATTTAACCCGAATAGAAGAGATGTCAGAGTCCCAGAGTATAGGTCGAGGAATAAAAGATCCTAATACCACCCAATGGCGACGTGTGCCCGTAAGACACACAGCCATGTTAGTAAAAGTTTTGTAAAGTCTAGACTCAACTTCGGCCAAGGAGTGTGGAAGGGGGATTCCTACAGGCAGTCGGCTCTGATACCAACTTGTGACGCCCCCGATTCAATCGTACACTAATCATGCACGCAAATGTGTACAATCAAGATCAGGGACTCACGGGAAGATATCACAACACAACTCTAAAACATAAATAAGTCATACAAGCATCATAATACAAGCCAGCGGCCTCGAGGGCTCGAATACGAGTGCTCGATCATAGACGAGTCAGCGGAAGCAACAATATCTGAGTACAGACATAAGTTAAACAAGTTTGCCTTAAGAAGGCTAGCACAAACTGGGATACAGATCGAAAGAGGCGCAGGCCTCCTGCCTGGGATCCTCCTAACTACTCCTGGTCGTCGTCAACGGGCTGCACATAGTAGTAGGCACCTCTAGCATAGTAGGAGTCGTCGTCGAAGGTGGTGTCTGGCTCCTGGACTCCATCATCTGGTTGCGACAACCAGAAAGAAAGGAAAGGGGGAAAAAGGGGGGAGAAAGCAACCGTGAGTACTCATCCAAAGTACTCGCAAGGAAGGAACTACACTACATATGCATGGGTATATGTGTAAGGAGGCCATATCAGTGGACTGAACTGCAGAATGCTAGAATAAGAGGGGCATAGCTAATCCTATCGAAGACTACGCTTCTGGCAGCCTCCGTCTTGCAGCATGTAGGAGAGAGTAGATTGAAGTCCTCCAAGTAGCATCTCCAAGTAGCATCTCCAAGAGCATCGCATAGCATAATCCTACCCGGCGATCCTCTCCTCATCGCCCTGTGGAAAAGCGATCACCGGGTTGTCTGTGGAACTTGGAAGGGTGTGTTTTATTAAGTATCCGGTTCTAGTTGTCATAAGGTCAAGGTACAACTCCAAGTCGTCCTGTTACCGAAGATCACGGCTATTCGAATAGATTAACTTCCCTGCAGGGGTGCACCAACTTACCCAACACGCTCGATCCCATTTGGCCGGACACACTTTCCTGGGTCATGCCCGGCCTCGGAAGATCAATACGTCGCAGCCCCACCTAGACACAACAGAGAGATCAGCACGCCGGTCTAAACCTAAGCGCACAGGGGTCTGGGCCCATCGCCCTTAGCACACCTGCACGTTGCGTGGGCGGCCGGAAGCAGAACTAGCCCCCTTAATACAAGAGCAGGCTTACGTTCCAATCCGGCGCGCGCCGCTCAGTCCCTGACGTCACGAAGTGCTTCGGCTGATACCACGACGTCGGGATACCCATAACTACTCCCGCGTAGATGGTTAGTGTGTATAGGCTCGTAGCCAACTCAGATCAAATACCAAGATCTCGTTAAGCGTGTTAAATATCCGCGAACGCCGAACAGGGCCAGGCCCACCTCTCTCCTAGGTGGTCTCAACCTGCCCTGTCGCTCCGCCACAAAGATCCACATAGAGGGCCGTCGGGACAAAGGTCCTTTCAGCCCCCAATCCGTGAATCACTCGCGGGTACTCTTCGAGCTGACCCGACTTTAGTCACCATCTGTATAGTATGTATGTATGTATCATATATACCCGTGATCACCTCCCGAGTGATCACGGCCCAATAGTACAGCAAGGCAGACTGACAAGAATGTAGGGCCAATGGTGATAAACTAGCATCCTATACTAAGCATTTAGGATTGCTGGTAAGGTATCAATGACTGTAGCAACAATGACAGGCTATGCATCAGAATAGGATTAACGGAAAGTAGTAACATGCTACACTACTCTAATGCAAGTAGTATAAAGGAGAATAGGCGATATCTGGTGATCAAGGGGGGGCTTGCCTGGTTGCTCTGGCAAGAGAGAGGGGTCGTCAACTCCGTAGTCGAACTGGGCAGCAGCAGCGTAGGTCTCGTAGTCTACCGGAGAGAAGAGGAGGAAGAAACAATGAATACCATGTAAACAGATGCATATCGATGCATGACATGACAAGTAACGATGCTAGGCGTGCCCTAATGTGGTATGAGGTGATGCCGGTTAAGGGGGGAAACATCCGGGAAAATATCCCCGGGGTTTCATGTTTTCGGGCAGCGAAGCCGGAGGGGGAAAGTTGCGAGTTCGATAGGTTAGGGGTGTGTGGCGGACGAACGGACTGCGTATCTGGATTCGTCTCATCATTTTGAACAACTTTCATGTTGAAAATATTTTAATCCAAGTTACGGATTAAAAGATATGATTTTCTAAAGATTTTATTAATTTCTGGAATTTAATTAATTATTTGATCCAACATTATCCAGAATAGTAAATGCTGGCGTCAACATGACGTCAGGGTGATGTCAGAAGTCAACGTTGACCATTGACCTGGTCAACCTGACGTGTGGGTCTAGTGGGACCCACCTGTCATTCTCTATGATTAACTAAAACAGATTAATTAGTTTAATTAGTGATTAGGTTAATCTAATCAGGATTAATTAACTTAATTACTTACTTAATTAATTAATTAATAACTAATTTTATTAAATCATTTTTATTTTTATTTATCATTTTTAATTTTAATTCTAATTCTTTTTTTTAATAAGACGTTATGGGGCGTGGTGCCCCCTAGTCAGTGGCCCCGGGGGCCTTAGCGGGCACAGGGCGGTGCGGTTTCGGGCGCAACGGGTGCATCCCGCCCAGTGCGGGGCGAGGTTGCCGGCAGCCACCGCACCAGCGGCAGCAGGGCGGCGGTGCCGGCGTGGGGCGAG
>NC_057807.1:416652062-416653321 GCF_018294505.1 Triticum aestivum
AGGTGGGCTGGCCGGTTGGGCCCTGGCTTGCTGAGCCGAAGCCCGGGGGGCAGGGGGGTTTTCTCTTTCTTTTCCTTTTTTTGTTAGTTTAGTTTTTCTCTTTTGTATTTTCTTTTCTTTTATTTATTTACTTTTTTGTTTTAAATGATTTTAAATTATTTAGGCCTTTTATAAAAATGTGTTTATTTCACAATAATTATCTATGCAATATTTGACACGGTCCGAACATGCTTGTCTTGAAGTTTGAAAACTTTGTTTGTTTGCCAAAAATCCAAATTTGAATTCGAATCGTTTTGAATTAACGCGAGATTAGCGACAGTAACAAAGGTGACATGGCGTCATCAGTAGAGATTACTGTAGCTTGATTACCCGGGCGTCACATCTATAACCTAGTATAAATAATTTTACACTAGAATAGAACTAGCTCTATAACCTAGTACAAATAATTTTACACTAGAGTTGAACTAGCTCTATAACCTAGTACAAATAATTTTATACTAGAAATGAATTAGCTCTATAACCTAGTACACATAATTTTACACTAGCATTGTACTAGGGCTATAACCTAGTACAAATCATTTTACACTTGAGTTGAACTAGCTCTATGACCTAGTACCCACAATATTAGACTAGAGTTTAACTAGCTCTATAACCTAGTACAAATAATTTTAAACTAGAGTTGAACTATCTATATAACCTAGTACAAATAATTTTACTCTAGAATAGAACTAGCTCTATAACCTAGTACAAATAATTTTACACTAGAGTTGAACTAGCTCTATAACCTAGTAGAAATAATTTTACACTAGAAATGAATTAGCTCTATAACCTAGTACACATAAATTTAAACTAGCATTATACTAGGGTTATAACCTAGTACAAATCATTTTACACTAGAGTTGAACTAGCTCTATGACCTAGTACACACAATTTTATACTAGAGTTGAACTAGCTCTATAACCTAGTACAAATAATTTTAAACTAGAGTTGAACTAGCTCTATAACCTAGTACAAATAATTTCACACTAGAGTTGAACTAGCTCTATAACCTAGTACAAATAATTCTACATTAGAATTGAACTAGCTCTATTACCTAGTACAAATAATTTTACACTAGAGTTCAACTAGCTCTATAACCTAGTGCAAATAATTTTACACTAGAAATGAACTAGCTCTATTATCTAGTACAAATAATTTTACACTAGAACTGAACTAGCTCTATAACCTAGTACAAATCATTTTACACTAGAGTTGAACTT
>NC_057807.1:416653824-416655863 GCF_018294505.1 Triticum aestivum
TTGTACTAGTTCTATAACCTAGTACAAATAATTTTACACTAGAGTTGAACTAGCTCTATAACCTAGTACAAATAATTTTACACTAGCATTGAACTAGGTCTATAACCTAGTACAACTCATTTTCCACTATACTTGAACTAGCTCTATTATCTAGTACAAATAATTTCACACTAGAATTGAACTAGCTCTATTATCTAGTACAAACAATTTTACACTAGAGTTGAACTAGCTCTATAACCTAGTACAAATAATTTTACACTAGAGTTGAACTAGCTCTATAACCTAGTACAAATCATTTTACACCATAGTTGAACTAGCTCTATTACCTAGTATAAATAATTTTACACTAGAATAGAACTAGCTCTATAACCTAGTACAAATAATTTTACACTAGAGTTGAACTAGCTCTATAACCTAGTACAAATAATTTTATACTAGAAATGAATTAGCTCTATAACCTATTACACATAATTTTATACTAGCATTGTACTAGGGCTATAACCTAGTACAAATCATTTTACACTAGAGTTGAACTAGCTCTATAACCTAGTACAAATAATTTTACACTAGAGTCGAACTAGCTCTAAAACCTAGTACAAATAATTTTACACTAGAAATGAATTAGCTCTATAACCTAGTACACATAATTTTACACTAGCATTGTACTAGGCATATAACCTAGTACAAATCATTTTACACTAGAGTTGAACTAGCTCTATGACCTAGTACACATAATTTTATACTAGACTTGAACTTGCTCTATAACCTAGCACAAACAATTTTAAAATAGAGTTGAACTAGCTCTATAACCTAGTACAAATAATTTCACACTAGAGTTGAACTAGCTCTATAACCTAGTACAAATAATTTTACATTAGAATTGAACTAGCTCTATTACCTGGTACAAATAATTTTACACTAGTGTTGAACTAGCTCTATAACCTAGTGCAGATAATTTTACACTAGAAATTAACTAGCTCTATTATCTAGTACAAATAATTTTACACTAGAACTGAACTAGCTCTATAACCTAGTACAAATCATTTTACACTAGAGTTGAACTAGCTCTATGACCTAGTACACACAATTTTAGACTAGAGTTGAACTAGCTCTATAACCTAGTACAAATAATTTTAAACTAGAGTTGAAGTAGCTCTATAACCTAGTACAAATAATTTTACACTAGAATAGAACTAGCTCTATAACCTAGTACAAATAATTTTACACTAGAGCTGAACTAGCTCTATAACCTAGTAGAAATAATTTCACACTAGAAATGAATTAGCTCTATAACCTAGTACACATAATTTTAAACTAGCATTGTACTAGGGCTATAACCTAGTACAAATCATTTTACACTAGAGTTGAACTAGCTCGATGACCTAGTACACACAATTTTATACTAGAGTTGAACTAGCTCTATAACCTAGTACAAATAATTTTAAACTAGAGTTGAACTAGCTCTATAACCTAGTACAAATAATTTCACACTAGAGTTGAACTAGCTCTATAACCTAGTACAAATAATTTTACATTAGAATTGAACTAGCTCTATTACCTAGTACAAATAATTTTACACTAGAGTTCAATGAGCTCTTTAACCTAGTGCAAATAATTTTACACTAGAAATGAACTAGCTCTATTATCTAGTACAAATAATTTTACACTAGAACTGAACTAGCTCTATAAACTAGTACAAATCATTTTACACTAGAGTTGAACTAGCTCTATGACCTAGTACACACAATTTTAGACTAGATTTGAACTAGCTCTATAACCTAGTACAAATAATATTAAACTAGAGTTGAAGTAGCTCTATAACCTAGTACAAATAATTTTACACTAGAGTTGTACTAGTTCTATAACCTAGTACAAATAATTTTACACTAGAGTTGAACTAGCTCTATAACCTAGTACAAATAATTTTACACTAGCATTGAACTAGGTCTATAACCTAGTACAACTCATTTTCCACTATACTTGAACTAGCTCTATTATCTAGTACAAATAATTTCACACTAGAATTGAACTAGCTCTAT
>NC_057807.1:416657044-416657735 GCF_018294505.1 Triticum aestivum
AACCTAGTACAAATAATTTTACATTAGAATTGAACTAGCTCTATTGCCTGGTACAAATAATTTTACACTAGAGTTAAACTAGCTCTATAACCTAGTGCAAATAATTTTACACTAGAACTGAACTAGCTCTATAACCTAGTACAAATCATTTTACACTAGTGCTGAACTAGCTCTATGACCTAGTACACACAATTTTAGACTAGAGTTGAACTAGCTCTATAACCTAGTACAAATAATTTTAAACTAGAGTTGAAGTAGCTCTATAACCTAGTACAAATAATTTTACACTAGAGTTGAACTAGCTCGATAACCTAGTACATATAATCTTACACTAGAGTTGAACTAGCTCTATAACCTAGTACAAATAATTTTACACTAGCATTGAACTAGGTCTATAACCTAGTACAATTCGTTTTCCACTATAGTTGAACTAGCTCTATTATCTAGTACAAATAATTTTACACTAGAATTGATCTAGCTCTATAACCTAGTACAAATCATTTTACACTAGCGTTGAAATAGCTCTTTGACCTAGTACACACAATTTTAGACTAGAGTTGAACTACCTCTATAACCTAGTACAAATAATTTTAAACTAGAGTTGAACTAGCTCTATAACCTAGTACAAATAATTTTACACTAGATTTGAACTAGCTCTATAACCTAGTATAAATAAATTTACACTGGAGTT
>NC_057807.1:416657840-416659852 GCF_018294505.1 Triticum aestivum
CCATAGTTGAACTAGCTCTATAACCTAGTATAAATAATTTTACACTAGGATAGAACTAGCTCTATAACCTAGTACAAATAATTTTACACTAGAGTTGAACTAGCTCTATAACCTAGTACAAATAATTTTATACTAGATATGAATTATCTCAATAACCTAGTACACATAATTTTACACTAGAATAGAACTAGCTCTATAAGCTAGTACAAATAATTTTACACTAGAGTTGAACTAGCTCTGTAACCTAGTACAAATAATTTTACACTAGAGTTGAACTAGCTCTATAACCTAGTACAAATAATTTTACACTAGAAGTGAATTAGCTCTATAATCTAGTACAACAAATTTTACACTAGCATTGTACAAGGGATATAACCTAGTACAAATCGTTTTACACTAGAGTTGAACTAGCTCTATGACCTAGTACTCACAATTTTATACAAGAGTTGAACTTGCTCTATAACCTAGCAAAAATAATTTTAAACTAGAGTTGAACCAACTCTATAACCTAGTACAAATAATTTCACACTAGAGTTGAACTAGCTCTATAACCTAGTACAAATAGTTTTACCTTAGAATTGAACTAGCTCTATTAGCTAGTACAAATAATTTTACACTAGAGTTGAACTAGCTCTATAACCTAGTGCAAATAATTTTACACTAGAAATGAACTAGCTCTATTATCTAGTACAAATAATTTTACACTAGAACTGCACTTGCTCTATAACCTAGTAGAAATCATTTTACACTAGAGTTGAACTAGCTCTATGACCTGGTACACACAATTTTAGACTAGAGTTGAACTAGCTGTATAACCTAGTACAAATAATTTTAAACTAGTGTTGAAGTAGCTCTATAACCTAGTACAAATAATTTTACACTAGTGTTGAACTAGCTCTATAACCTAGTACAAATAATTTTACACTAGAGTTGAACTAGCTCTATAACCTAGTACAAATAATTTTACAATAGTATTGAACTAGGTCTATAACATAGTACAAATCATTTTCCACTATAGTTGAACTAGCTCTATTATCTAGTACAAATAATTTTACACTAGAATTGAACTAGCTCTATAACCTAGTACAAATCATTTTACACTAGAGTTGAACTAGCTCTTTGACCTAGTACACACAATTTTAGACTAGAGTTGAACTACCTCTATAACCTAGTACAAATAATTTTAAACTAGAGTCTAACTAGCTCTATAACCTAGTACAAATAATTTTACACTAGAGTTGAACTAGCTCTATAACCTTGTACAAATTAATTTACACTGGAGTTGAACTAGCTCTATAACCTAATACAAATCATTTTACACCATAGTTGAACTAGCTCTATAACCGAGTATAAATAATTTTACACTAGAATAGAACTAGCTCTATAACCTAGTACAAATAATTTTACACTAGAGTTGAACTAGCTCTATAACCTAGTACAAATAATTTTATACTAGAAATGAATTATCTCTATAACCTAGTACACATAATTTTACACTAGCATTGTACTAGGGCTATAACCTAGTACAAATCATTTTATACTAGAGTTGAACTAGCTCTATGACCTAGTACACATAATTTTATACTAGAGTTGAACTTGCTCTATAACATAGCACAAACAATTTTAAAATAGAGTTGAACTAGCTCTATAACCTAGTACAAATAATTTCACACTAGAGTTAAACTAGCTATATAACCTAGTACAAATAATTTTACATTAGAATTGAACTAGCTCTATTGCCTGGTACAAATAATTTTACACTAGAGTTAAACTAGCTCTATAACCTAGTTCAAATAATTTTACACTAGAAATTAACTAGCTCTATTATCTAGTACAAATAATTTTACACTAGAACTGAACTAGCTCTATAACCTAGTACAAATCATTTTACACTAGAGTTGAACTACCTCTATGACCTAGTACACACAATTTTAGACTAGAGTTGAACTAGCTCTATAACCTAGTACAAATAATTTTAAACTAGAGTTGAAGTAGCTCTATAACCTAGTACA
>NC_057807.1:416660752-416661258 GCF_018294505.1 Triticum aestivum
AAACTAGAGTTGAACTAGCTCTATAACCTAGTACAAATAATTTTACACTAGAGTTGAACTAGCTCTATAACCTAGTACAAATAAATTTACATTGGAGTTGAACTAGCTCTATGACCTAGTACAAATCATTTTACACCATAGTTGAACTAGCTCTATAACCTAGTATAAATAATTTTACACTAGAGTTGAACTAGCTCTATAACCTAGTACAAATAATTTTATACTAGAGTTGAACTAGCTCTATAACCTAGTACAAATAATTTTACACTAGAAATGAATTATCTCTATAACCTAGTACACATAATTTTACACTAGCATTGTACTAGGGCTATAACCTAGTACAAATCATTTTACACTAGAGTTGAACTAGCTCTATGACCTAGTACCAGCAATTTTAGACTAGGGTTGAACTAGCTCTATAACCTAGTACTAATAATTTTAAACTAGAGCTGAACTAGCTCTATAACCTAGTACAAATAATTTTACACTAGAATAGAACTAGCTCT
>NC_057807.1:416661349-416662450 GCF_018294505.1 Triticum aestivum
AATTCTACACTAGAGTTGAACTTGCTCTATAACCTAGTACAAATAATTTTATACTAGAAATGAATTAGCTCTATAACCTAGTACACATAATTTTACACTAGCATTGTACTAGGGCTATAACCTAGTACTAATCATTTTACACTAGAGTTGAACTAGCTCTATGACCTAGCTCCCACAATTTTAGACTAGAGTTGAACTCTCTATAACCTAGTACAAATAATTTTAAACTAGAGTTGAACTAGCTCTAGAACCTAGTACTAATAATGTCACACTAGAGTTGAACTATCTCTATAACCTAGTACAAATAAGTTTACACTAGAATAGAACTAGCTCTATAACCTAGTACAAATAATTTTATACTAGAGTTGAACTAGCTCTATAACCTAGTACAAATAATTTCACACTAGAAATGAATTAGCTCTATAACCCAGTACACATAATTTTACACTAGCATTGTACTAGGGCCATAACCTAGTACAAATCATTTTACACTAGAGTTGAACTAGCTCTATGACCTAGTACACCCAATTTTATACTAGAGTTGAACGAGCTCTATAACCTAGTACAAATCATTTTACACTAGAGTTGCACTAGCTCTATGACCTAGTACACACAATTTTAGACTAGAGTTGAACTAGCTCTATAACCTAGTACAAATAATTTTAAACTAGAGTTGAACTAGCTCTATAACCTAGTTCATATAATTTCACACTAGAGTTTAACTAGCTCTATAACCAAGTATAAATAATTTTACACTAGAGTTGAAGTAGCTCTATAACCTAGTACAAATCATTTTACACTATAGTTGAACTAGCTCTATAACCTAGTACAAATAATTTTACATTAGAATTAAACTAGCTGTATTACCTAGTACAAATAATTTTACAATAGAGTTGAACTAGCTGTATAACCTAGTACAAATAATTTTACACTAGAAACTAGCTCTATTATCTAGTACAAATAATTTTACACTAGAACTAAACTAGCTCTATGACATAGTACACACAATTTTAGACTAGAGTTGAACTAGCTCTATAACCTAGTACAAATAATTTTAAACTAGAGTTGAAGTAGCTCTATAACCTAGTACAAATAATTTTA
>NC_057807.1:416662460-416663149 GCF_018294505.1 Triticum aestivum
TGAACTAGCTCTATAACCTAGTACAAATAATTTTATACTAGAAATGAATTAGCTCTATAACCTAGTACACATAATTTTACACTAGCATTGTACTAGGGCTATAACCTAGTACTAATCATTTTACACTAGAGTTGAACTAGCTCTATGACCTAGAACCCACAATTTTAGACTAGAGTTGAACTAGCTCTATAACCTAGCACAAATAATTTTAAACTAGAGTTGAACTAGCTCTATAACCTAGTACTAATAATTTGACACTAGAGTTGAACTATCTCTATAACCTAGTACAAATAAGTTTACACTAGAATAGAACTAGCTCTATAACCTAGTACAAATAATTTTAAACTAGAGTTGAAATAGCTCTATAACCTAGTACAAATAATTTTAAACTAGAGTTGAGCTAGCTCTATAACCTAGTACAAATAATTTTACACTAGAGTTGTACTAGCTCTATAACCTAGTATAAATAATTTTATACTAGAAGTGGATTAGTTCTATAACCTAGTACAAATCATTTTACACTAGAGTTGAACTAGCTCTATGACCTAGTAACCACAATTTTAGACTAGAGTTGAACTAGATCTTTAACCTAGTACAAATAACTTTAAACTAGAGTTGAGCTAGCTCTATAACCTAGTACAAATAATTTCACACTAGAGTTGAACTAGCTCTATAACCTAGTGCAAATA
>NC_057807.1:416663388-416664422 GCF_018294505.1 Triticum aestivum
TTTACACTAGAATTGAAATAGCTCTATAACCAAGTACAAATAATTTTACACTAGCATTGAACTAGGTCTATAACCTAGTACAAATAATTTTCCACTATAGTTTAACTAGCTCTATTATCTAGTACAAATAATTTACACTAGAATTGAACTAGCTCTATAACCTAGTACAAATAATTTTACATTAGAGTTGAACTAGCTCTATAACCTAGTACAAATCATTTTACACCATAGTTGAATTAGCTCTATAACCTAGTATAAATAATTTTACACTAGAATAGAACTAGCTCTATAACCTAGTACAAATAATTTTACACTAGAGTTGAACTAGCTCTATAACCTAGTACAAATAATTTTATACTAGAAATGAATTAGCTCTATAACGTAGTACGCATAATTTTACACTAGCATTGTACTAGGGCTATAACTGTGACGCCCGGGTAATTAAACTACAGTGCTCCTCTGCTAATGATGCCACGTCACCTCAATTATAGTTGCTAATCTCGAGTTAGTTCGAAACCGATTCAAATTCAAGTTCAAAATCAGGCAAACGATAAAACTTTTCAAATATTAAAACTAAAGTGTTCGGAGTGAACCAAATATTGCATAGATAATTATGATGGGAAAACCGCACATTTATAAAATGTTTAAATACTAAGAGATAAATAAAACAGTAGCAAAGAGATTAATTAAATACCTTTTATAATTAATAAAATGTCAAACTAAGTTATTTGGGGTCTAGATTTATTTTTGTGACTATGGACTAAGTTGAAATACTAAGTGTATATTTTACTAAATTAAAATGCAACTAAAATAAATAAAGAAAGAAATAATAAATGAAAACAGCAAACAAACAAAAGAAAAAAAAAGGGAAAAGAGAGAAAGGCCCCCCCCCCACTGGGCTTCGGCCCAGCAGGCCGGCCCGTTCGGCCACCAGGAGGCCCACCCCATTCCCCCTTATCTCCCCGAGCGACCGAACCCTAGCCCGGTCCACCCCCACTGCTCCCGCACGAACTCCACTCCCCCTCGATCCCCTT
>NC_057807.1:416664432-416665626 GCF_018294505.1 Triticum aestivum
CAAATAATTTTACACTAGAACTGAACTAGCTCTATAACCTAGTACAAATCATTTTACACTAGAGTTGAACTAGCTCTATGACTTAGTACACACAATTTTAGACTAGAGTTGAACTAGCTCTATAACCTAGTACAAATATTTTTTAACAGGAGTTGAAGTAGCTCTATAACCTAGTACAAATAATTTTACACTAGAGTTGAACTAGCTCTATAACCTAGTACAAATAATTTTACACTAGAGTTGAAATAGCTCTATAACATTCTACAAATAATTTTACACTAGCATTGAACTAGGTCTATAACCTAGTACAAATCATTTTCCACTATAGTTTAACTAGCTCTATTATCTAGTACAAATAATTTACACTAGAATTGAACTAGCTGTATAACCTAGTATAAATCATTTTACACTAGAGTTGAACTAGCTCTATGACCTAGTACACACAATTTTACACTAGAGTAGAACTAACTCTATAACCTACTACAAATAGTTTTACATTAGAGTTGAACTAGCTCTATAACCTAGTACAAATCATTTTACACCATAGTTGAATTAGCTCTATAACCTAGTATAAATAATTTTACACTAGAATAGAACTAGCTCTATAACCTAGTACAAATAATTTTACACTAGAGCTGAACTAGCTCTATAACCTAGTACAAATAATTTTATACTAGAAATGAATTAGCTCTATAACCTAGTACACATAATTTTACACTAGCATTGTACTAGGGCTATAACCTAGTACTAATCATTTTACACTAGAGTTGAACTAGCTCTATGACCTAGAACCCACAATTTTAGACTAGAGTTGAACTAGCTCTATAACCTAGCACAAATAATTTTAAACTAGAGTTGAACTAGCTCTATAACCTAGTACTAATAATTTGACACTAGAGTTGAACTATCTCTATAACCTAGTATAAATAAGTTTACACTAGAATAGAACTAGCTCTATAACCTAGTACAAATAATTTTAAACTAGAGTTGAAATAGCTCTATAACCTAGTACAAATAATTTTAAACTAGAGTTGAACTAGCTCTATAACCTAGTACAAATAATTTTAAACTAGAGTTGAACTAGCTCTATAACCTAGTTCAAATAATTTCACACTAGAGTTCAACTAGCTCTATAACCCAGTACAAATAATTTTACACTAGAGTTGAAGTAGCTCTATAACCTAGTACAAATCA
>NC_057807.1:416666137-416667263 GCF_018294505.1 Triticum aestivum
TAGACTAGAGTTGAACTAGCTCTATAACCTCGTACAAACAATTTTAAACTAGAGTTGAAGTAGCTCTATAACCTAGTACAAATAATTTTAAACTAGAGTTCAACTAGCTCTATAACCTAGTTCAAATAATTTCACACTAGAGTTCAACTAGCTCTATAACCCAGTACAAATAATTTTACACTAGAGTTGAAGTAGCTCTATAACCTAGTACAAATCATTTTACACTATAGTTGAACTAGCTCTATAACCTAGTACAAATAATTTTACATTAGAATTAAACTAGCTGTATTACCTATAACAAATAATTTTACAATAGAGTTGAACTAGCAGCATAACCTAGTACAAAAAATTTTACACTAGAAACTAGCTCTATTATCTAGTACAAATAATTTTACACTAGAACTAAACTAGCTCTATGACATAGTACGCACAATTTTAGACTAGAGTTGAACTAGCTCTATAACCTCGTACAAATAATTTTAAACTAGAGTTGAAGTAGCTCTATAACCGAGTACAAATAATTTTAAACTAGAGTTGAACTAGCTCTGTAACCTAGTACAAATAATTTTACACTAGAGTTGTACTAGCTCTATAACCTAGTACAAATAATTTTACACTAGAGTTGAAATATCTCTATAACCTAATACAAATAATTTTACACTAGCATTGAACTAGGTCTATAACCTAGTACAAATCATTTTACACTAGAGTTCAACTAGCTCTATTATCTAGTACAAATAATTTTACACTAGAATTGAACTAGCTCTATAACCTAGTACAAATCATTTTACAGTAGAGTTGCACTAGCTCTATGACCTAATACACCCAATTTAGACTAGAGTTGAACTAGCTCTATAACCTAGTACAAATAATTTTAAACTAGAGTTGAACTAGCTCTATAACCTAGTTCAAATAATTTCACACTAGAGTTCAACTAGCTCTGTAACCCAGTACAAATAATTTTACACTAGAGTTGAAGTAGCTCTATAACCTAGTACAAATCATTTTACACTATAGTTGAACTAGCTCTATAACCTAGTACAAATAAATTTAGATTAGAATTAAACTAGCTGTATTACCTAGTACAAATAATTTTACACTAGAACTAAACTAGCTCTATGACATA
>NC_057807.1:416667273-416667778 GCF_018294505.1 Triticum aestivum
TAACCTAGTACAAATAATTTTACATTAGAATTGAACTAGCTCTATTACCTAGTACAAATAATTTTACACTAGAGTTGAACTAGCTCTATAACCTAGTTCAAATAATTTTACACTAGAAATGAACAAGCTCTATTATCTAGTACAAATAATTTTACACTAGAACTGAACTAGCTCTATAACCTAGTACAAATCATTTTACACTAGAGTTGAACTAGCTCTATGACCTAGTACACACAATTTTAGACTAGAGTTGAACTAGCTCTATAACCTAGTACAAATATTTTTTAACAGGAGTTGAAGTAGCTCTATAACCTAGTACAAATAATTTTACACTAGAGTTGAACTAGCTCTATAACCTAGTACAAATAATTTTACACTAGAGTTGAAATAGCTCTATAACCTTCTACAAATAATTTTACACTAGCATTGAACTAGGTCTATAACCTAGTACAAATCATTTTCCACTATAGTTTAACTAGCTCTATTATCTAGTACAAATAATTTA
>NC_057807.1:416667788-416670819 GCF_018294505.1 Triticum aestivum
ATAGTACGCACAATTTTAGACTAGAGTTGAACTAGCTCTATAACCTCGTACAAATAATTTTAAACTAGAGTTGAAGTAGCTCTATAACCGAGTACAAATAATTTTAAACTAGAGTTGAACTAGCTCTGTAACCTAGTACAAATAATTTTACACTAGAGTTGTACTAGCTCTATAACCTAGTACAAATAATTCTACACTAGAGTTGAAATATCTCTATAACCTAATACAAATAATTTTACACTAGCATTGAACTAGGTCTATAACCTAGTACAAATCATTTTACACTAGAGTTCAACTAGCTCTATTATCTAGTACAAATAATTTTACACTAGAATTGAACTAGCTCTATAACCTAGTACAAATCATTTTACAGTAGAGTTGCACTAGCTCTATGACCTAATACACACAATTGTAGACTAGAGTTGAACTAGCTCTATAACCTAGTACAAATAATTTTAAACTAGAGTTGAACTAGCTCTATAACCTAGTTCAAATAATTTCACACTAGAGTTCAACTAGCTCTGTAACCCAGTAGAAATAATTTTACACTAGAGTTGAAGTAGCTCTATAACCTAGTACAAATCATTTTACACTATAGTTGAACTAGCTCTATAACCTAGTACAAATAAATTTAGATTAGAATTAAACTAGCTGTATTACCTAGTACAAATAATTTTACACTAGAACTAAACTAGCTCTATGACATAGTACACACAATTTTAGACTAGAGTTGAACTAGCTCTATAACCTCGTACAAACAATTTTAAACTAGAGTTGAAGTAGCTCTATAACCTAGTACAAATAATTTTAAACTAGAGTTCAACTAGCTCTATAACCTAGTACAAATAATTTTACACTAAAGTTGTACTAGCTCTATAACCTAGTACAAATAATTTTACACTAGAGTTGAAATATCTCTATAACCTAGTACAAATAATTTTACACTAGCATTGAACTAGGTCTATAACCTAGTACAAATCATTTTACACAAGAGTTGAACTAGCTCTATTATCTAGTACAAATAATTTTATACTAGAATTGAACTAGCTCTATAACCTAGTACAAATCATTTTACACTAGAGTTGCACTAGCTCTATGACCTAGTACACACAATTTTAGACTAGAGTTGAACTAGCTCTATAACCTAGTACAAATAATTTTAAACTAGAGTTGAACTAGCTCTATAACCTAGTTCATATAATTTCACACTAGAGTTTAACTAGCTCTATAACCAAGTATAAATAATTTTACACTAGAGTTGAAGTAGCTCTATAACCTAGTACAAATCATTTTACACTATAGTTGAACTAGCTCTATAACCTAGTACAAATAATTTTACATTAGAATTAAACTAGCTGTATTACCTAGTACAAATAATTTTACAATAGAGTTGAACTAGCTGTATAACCTAGTACAAATAATTTTACACTAGAAACTAGCTCTATTATCTAGTACAAATAATTTTACACTAGAACTAAACTAGCTCTATGACATAGTACACACAATTTTAGACTAGAGTTGAACTAGCTCTATAACCTAGTACAAATAATTTTACACTAGAGTTGAACTAGCTCTATAACCTAGTACAAATAATTTTACATTAGAATTGAACTAGCTCTATTACCTAGTACAAATAATTTTACACTAGAGTTGAACTAGCTCTATAACCTAGTTCAAATAATTTTACACTAGAAATGAACAAGCTCTATTATCTAGTACAAATAATTTTACACTAGAACTGAACTAGCTCTATAACCTAGTACAAATCATTTTACACTAGAGTTGAACTAGCTCTATGACCTAGTACACACAATTTTAGACTAGAGTTGAACTAGCTCTATAACCTAGTACAAATATTTTTTAACAGGAGTTGAAGTAGCTCTATAACCTAGTACAAATAATTTTACACTAGAGTTGAACTAGCTCTATAACCTAGTACAAATAATTTTACACTAGAGTTGAAATAGCTCTATAACCTTCTACAAATAATTTTACACTAGCATTGAACTAGGTCTATAACCTAGTACAAATCATTTTCCACTATAGTTTAACTAGCTCTATTATCTAGTACAAATAATTTAAACTAGAATTGAACTAGCTGTATAACCTAGTATAAATCATTTACACTAGAGTTGAACTAGCTCTATGACCTAGTACACACAATTTTACACTAGAGTAGAACTAACTCTATAACCTACTACAAATAATTTTACATTAGAGTTGAACTAGCTCTATAACCTAGTACAAATCATTTTACACCATAGTTGAATTAGCTCTATAACCTAGTATAAATAATTTTACACTAGAATAGAACTAGCTCTATAACCTAGTACAAATAATTTTACACTAGAGTTGAACTAGCTCTATAACCTAGTACAAATAATTTTATACTAGAAATGAATTAGCTCTATAACCTAGTACACATAATTTTACACTAGCATTGTACTAGGGCTATCACCTAGTACTAATCATTTTACACTAGAGTTGAACTAGCTCTATGACCTAGCACCCACAATTTTAGACTAGAGTTGAACTAGCTCTATAACCTAGAACAAATAATTTTAAACTAGAGTTGAACTAGCTCTATAACCTAGTACTAATAATTTGACACTAGAGTTGAACTATCTCTATAACCTAGTACAAATAAGTTTACACTAGAATAGAACTAGCTCTATAACCTAGTACAAATAATTTTAAACTAGAGTTGAAATAGCTCTATAACCTAGTACAAATAATTTTAAACTAGAGTTGAGCTAGCTCTATAACCTAGTACAAATAATTTTACACTAGAGTTGTACTAGCTCTATAACCTAGTATAAATAATTTTATACTAGAAATGGATTAGTTCTATAACCTAGTACAAATCCTTTTACACTAGAGTTGAACTAGCTCTATGACCTAGTAACCACAATTTTAGACTAGAGTTGAACTAGCTCTTTAACCTAGTACAAATAACTTTAAACTAGAGTTGAACTAGCTCTATAACCTAGTACAAATAATTTCACACTAGAGTTGAACTAGCTCTATAACC
>NC_057807.1:416671211-416673877 GCF_018294505.1 Triticum aestivum
CTCTATAACCTAGTACAAATCATTTTACACTAGAGTTGCACTAGCTCTATGACCTAGTACACACAATTTTAGACTAGAGTTGAACTAGCTCTATAACCTAGTACAAATAATTTTAAACTAGAGTTGAACTAGCTCTATAACCTAGTTCATATAATTTCACACTAGAGTTTAACTAGCTCTATAACCAAGTATAAATAATTTTACACTAGAGTTGAAGTAGCTCTATAACCTAGTACAAATCATTTTACACTATAGTTGAACTAGCTCTATAACCTAGTACAAATAATTTTACATTAGAATTAAACTAGCTGTATTACCTAGTACAAATAATTTTACAATAGAGTTGAACTAGCTGTATAACCTAGTACAAATAATTTTACACTAGAAACTAGCTCTATTATCTAGTACAAATAATTTTACACTAGAACTAAACTAGCTCTATGACATAGTACACACAATTTTAGACTAGAGTTGAACTAGCTCTATAACCTAGTACAAATAATTTTAAACTAGAGTTGAAGTAGCTCTATAACCTAGTACAAATAATTTTAAACTAGAGTTGAACTAGCTCTATAACCTAGTACAAATAATTTTACACTAGAGTTGTACTAGCTCTATAACCTAGTATAAATAATTTTATACTAGAAATGGATTAGCTCTATAACCTAGTACAAATCATTTTACACTAGAGTTGAACTAGCTCTATGACCTAGTAACCACAATTTTAGACTAGAGTTGAACTACCTCTTTAACCTAGTACAAATAACTTTAAACTAGAGTTGAACTAGCTCTATAACCTAGTACAAATAATTTTATACTAGAGTTGAACTAGCTCTATGACCTAGTACACACAATTTTAGACTAGAGTTGAACTAGCTCTATAACCTAGTACAAATATTTTTTAATAGGAGTTGAAGTAGCTCTATAACCTAGTACAAATAATTTTACACTAGAGTTGAACTAGCTCTATAACCTAGTACAAATAATTTTACACTAGAGTTGAAATAGCTCTATAACCAAGTACAAACAATTTTACACTAGCATTGAACTAGGTCTATAACCTAGTACAAATCATTTTCCACTATAGTTTAACTAGCTCTATTATCTAGTACAAATAATTTACACTAGAATTGAACTAGCTCTATAACCTAGTACAAATAATTTTACATTAGAGTTGAACTAGCTCTATAACCTAGTACAAATCATTTTACACTAGAGTTCAACTAGCTCTATAACCTAGTACAAATAATTTTACACTAAAGTTGTACTAGCTCTATAACCTAGTACAAATAATTTTACACTAGAGTTGAAATATCTCTATAACCTAGTACAAATAATTTTACACTAGCATTGAACTAGGTCTATAACCTAGTACAAATCATTTTACACAAGAGTTGAACTAGCTCTATTATCTAGTACAAATAATTTTATACTAGAATTGAACTATCTCTATAACCTAGTACAAATCATTTTACACTAGAGTTGCACTAGCTCTATGACCTAGTACACACAATTTTAGACTAGAGTTGAACTAGCTCTATAACCTAGTACAAATAATTTTAAACTAGAGTTGAACTAGCTCTATAACCTAGTTCATATAATTTCACACTAGAGTTTAACTAGCTCTATAACCAAGTATAAATAATTTTACACTAGAGTTGAAGTAGCTCTATAACCTAGTACAAATCATTTTACACTATAGTTGAACTAGCTCTATAACCTAGTACAAATAATTTTACATTAGAATTAAACTAGCTGTATTACCTAGTACAAATAATTTTACAATAGAGTTGAACTAGCTGTATAACCTAGTACAAATAATTTTACACTAGAAACTAGCTCTATTATCTAGTACAAATAATTTTACACTAGAACTAAACTAGCTCTATGACATAGTACACACAATTTTAGACTAGAGTTGAACTAGCTCTATAACCTAGTACAAATAATTTTAAACTAGAGTTGAAGTAGCTCTATAACCTAGTACAAATAATTTTAAACTAGAGTTGAACTAGCTCTATAACCTAGTACAAATAATTTTACACTAGAGTTGTACTAGCTCTATAACCTAGTATAAATAATTTTATACTAGAAATGGATTAGCTCTATAACCTAGTACAAATCATTTTACACTAGAGTTGAACTAGCTCTATGACCTAGTAACCACAATTTTAGACTAGAGTTGAACTACCTCTTTAACCTAGTACAAATAACTTTAAACTAGAGTTGAACTAGCTCTATAACCTAGTACAAATAATTTTATACTAGAGTTGAACTAGCTCTATGACCTAGTACACACAATTTTAGACTAGAGTTGAACTAGCTCTATAACCTAGTACAAATATTTTTTAATAGGAGTTGAAGTAGCTCTATAACCTAGTACAAATAATTTTACACTAGAGTTGAACTAGCTCTATAACCTAGTACAAATAATTTTACACTAGAGTTGAAATAGCTCTATAACCAAGTACAAACAATTTTACACTAGCATTGAACTAGGTCTATAACCTAGTACAAATCATTTTCCACTATAGTTTAACTAGCTCTATTATCTAGTACAAATAATTTACACTAGAATTGAACTAGCTCTATAACCTAGTACAAATAATTTTACATTAGAGTTGAACTAGCTCTATAACCTAGTACAAATCATTTTACACTAGAGT
>NC_057807.1:416678189-416681649 GCF_018294505.1 Triticum aestivum
CGTCCGGCCCTGGCCACGCCGTGATGCCCTCGCCTCGCCTTGCTCTTGCACGTGCCCACCACGGCCCCGCACCGGTCACGCCCGCTCCGCTGTCGCCGGCAGCCTGCGGCCTCGCCCCGGCGCGTCCTGCATTCGGGCAACGCCACGCCTGGGGCAACGCCCGCACCCGCTGAGTCCTGGCGCCCGTTACCCGTACCCTTGCGCCCGCTTAGGCCCTTGGGGCCAATGACAGCCGGGGCCCCAAACCCCAGCCCCAGAACGATTATAGAAAAAAAAAAGAATTAAAAATATATATATAATAAATTAATAATTAATAATAAAATTAATTAATTAATTAACTAATTAATTAACTAATTAATTAACTTATCTAATCTTATTTAGTTTAACTAATTAAGATTAATTAACCTAATAAATAGTTACCCTAATTGTTAATTAGCTAAACAATCCCTAACAGGTGGGACCCACCTGTCAGGTTGACCAAGTCAACTGCTGACGTCATGCTGACATCATGCTGACGTCAGCAAATACTGTTTTGGATAATGTTGAATTTAAATAAATAATTAAAATCAGAAAATGATTAAATCTTTAGAAAATCATATCTTTTAATCCGTAACTCGGATTAAAATATTTTCAACACGAAAGTTGCTCAGAACGACGAGACGATTCCGGATACGCAGCCCGTTCGTCCACCACACACCCCTAACATATCAAACTCGCAACTTTCCCCCTCCGTTCCTTTGCCCGAAAACACGGAACCCCGGGAATACTTTCCCGGATGTTTTCCCCCCTTCACCGGTATCACCTACTACCGCATTAGGGCACACCGAACACCGCATATTGCCTTGATATATTTTGTGGTGCTTTGTTTGCTCTGTATTCATTATTTCTTCCCCCTCTTCTCTCCGGTAGACTACGAGACCGACGCTGCTGCTGCCCAGTTCGACTACGGAGTTGACGACCCCTCTCTCTTGCCAGAGCAACCAGGCAAGCCCCCCCCCCTTGATCACCAGATATCGCCTATTCTCCTCTATACTGCTTGCATTAGAGTAGTGTAGCATGTTACTGCTTTCGTTAATCCTATTCTGATGCATAGCCTGACATTGTCGCTACATCTGTTGATACCTTACCTGCAATCCTAAATGCTTAGTATAGGATGCTAGTTTATCATCATTGGCCCTACATTCTTGTCAGTCTGCCATGCTATACTACTGGGCTGTGATCACTTCGGGAGGTGATCACGGGCATATACTATGTACTTTACACTGTTACATTACCTGTGTTACTATTCGGAGTTCGGGGCTGAAGGGGCAGGTGGCTCCATCCAGGTAGAGGTGGGCCTGGGTTCCCGACGGCCCCCAACTGTTACTTGTGGCGGAGCGACAGGGCAGGTTGAGACCACCTAGGAGACAGGTGGGCCTGGCCCTGTTCGGCGTTCGCGGACACTTAACACGCTTAACGAGATCTTGGTATTTGATCTGAGTCTGGCTACGAGCCTATACGCACTAACCATCTACGTGGGAGTAGTTATGGGTATCCCGACGTCGTGGTATCAGCCGAAGCACTTCAGACGTCAGCGACGGAGCGGCGCGCGCCGGATTGGAACGTAAGCCTGCTCTTGTATTAAGGGGGCTAGTTCTGCTTCCGGCCGCCCACGCAACGTGCAGGTGTGCTATGGGCGATGGGCCCAGACCCCTGTGCGCTTAGGTTTAGACCGGCGTGCTGGCCTCTCTGTTGTGCCTAGGTGGGGCTGCGACGTGTTGATCTTCCGAGGCCGGGCATGACCCAGGAAAGTGTGTCCGGCCAAATGGGATCGAGCGTGTTGGGCTATGTGGTGCACCCCTGCAGGGAAGTTAATCTATTCGAATAGCCGTGATCTTCGGTAACAGGACGACTTGGAGTTGTACCTTGACCTTATGACAACTAGAACCGGATACTTAATAAAACAAACCCTTCCAAGTTCCACAGACAACCCGGTGATCACTTTTCTACAGGGCGACGAGGAGAGGATCGCCGGGTAGGATTATGCTATGCGATGCTACTTGGAGATGCTACCTGGAGGACTACAATCTACTCTCTTCTTATGCTGCAAGACGAAGGTGACCAGAAGCGTAGTCTTCGACAGGATTAGTTATCCCCCTCTTATTCTGGCATTCTGCAGTTCAGTCCACTGATATGGCCTCCTTACACATATACCCATGCATATGTAGTGTAGTTCCTGGCTTGCGAGTACTTTGGATGAGTACTCACGGTTGCTTTCTCCCCCCTTTTTTTCCCCTTTCCTTCTTCCTGGTTGTCGCAACCAGATGCTGGAGTCCAGGAGCCAGACGTCACCGTCGACGACGACCCCTACTACACTGGAGGTGCCTACTACTACGTGCTGCCCGCTGACGACGACCTGGAGTAGTTAGGAGGATCCCAGGCAGGAGGCCTGCGCCTCTTTCGATCTGTATCCCAGTTTGTGCTAGCCTTCTTAAGGCAAACTTGTTTAACTTATGTCTGTACTCAGATATTGTTGCTTCCGCTGACTCGTCCATGATCGAGCACTTGTATTCGAGCCCTCGAGGCCCCTGGCTTGTATTATGATGCTTGTATGACTTATTTTATTTGTAGAGTTGTGTTGTGATATCTTCCCGTGAGTCCCTGATCTTGATCGTACACATTTGCGTGCATGATTAGTGTACGATTGAATCGGGGGCGTCACAATAACCTAGTACTAATCATTTTACACTAGAGTTGAACTAGCTCTATGACCTAGCACCCACAATTTTAGACTAGAGGTGAACTAGCTCTATAACCTAGCACAAATAATTTTAAACTAGAGTTAAACTAGCTCTATAACCTAGTACTAAAAATTTGACACTAGAGTTGAACTATCT
The DNA here is from genome assembly GCF_018294505.1 of Triticum aestivum. Classification (NCBI taxonomy): domain Eukaryota; kingdom Viridiplantae; phylum Streptophyta; class Magnoliopsida; order Poales; family Poaceae; genus Triticum; species Triticum aestivum. The sequence goes on from NC_057807.1 coordinate 416,681,066, forward strand.
CTATAACCTAGTACAAATAAGTTTACACTAGAATAGAACTAGCTCTATAACCTAGTACAAATAATTTTATACTAGAGTTGAACTAGCTCTATAATCTAGTACAAATAATTTTACACAAGAAATGAATTAGCTCTATAACCTAGTACACATAATTTTACACTAGCATTGTACTAGGGCTATAACCTAGTACAAATCATTTTACATTAGAGTTGAACTAGCTCTTTGACCTAGTACACACAATTTTACACTAGAGTTGAACTAGCTCTATAACCTAGTACAAATCATTTTACACCATAGTTGAACTAGCTCTATAACCTAGTATAAATAATTTTACACTAGAATAGAACTAGCTCTATAACCTAGTACAAATAATTTTACACTAGAGTTGAACTAGCTCTATAACCTAGTACACATAATTTTACACTAGCATTGTACTAGGGCTATAACCTAGTACTAATCATTTTACACTAGAGTTGAACTAGCTCTATGACCTAGCACCCACAATTTTAGACTAGAGTTGAACTAGCTCTATAACCTAGCACAAATAATTGTAAACTAGAGTTGAACTAGCTCTATAACCTAGT
>NC_057807.1:416685558-416686305 GCF_018294505.1 Triticum aestivum
GAACTAGCTCTATAACCTAGTAAAAATAATTTTATACTAGAAATGAATTAGCTCTATAACCTAGTCCAAATAATTTTACACTAGAGTTGAACTAGCTCTATAACCTAGTACAAATAATTTTACACTAGAGGTGAACTAGCTCTATAAACTAGTACAAATCATTTTACACCATAGTTGAACTAGCTCTATAACCTAGTTTAAATAATTTTACACTAGAATAGAACTAGCTCTATAACCTAGTACAAATAATTTTACACTAGAGTTGAACTAGCTCTATAACCTAGTAAAAATAATTTTATACTAGAAATGAATTAGCTCTATAACCTAGTACACATGATTTTACACTAGCATTGTCATAGGGCTATAACCTAGTACAAATCATTTTACACTAGAGTTGAACTAGCTCTATGACCTAGTAACCACAATTTTAGACTAGAGTTGAACTAGCTCTATAACCTAGTACAAATAATTTTAAACTAGAGTTGAACTAGCTCTATAACCTAGTACAAATAATTTCACACTAGAGTTGAACTAGCTCCATAACCTAGTACAAATAATTTACACTAGAATTGAACTAGCTCTATAACCTAGTATAAATCATTTTACACTAGAGTTGAACTAGCTCTATGACCTAGTACACACAATTTTACACTAGAGTAGAACTAGCTCTATGACCTAGCACCCACAATTTTAGACTAGAGTTGAACTAGCTCTACAACCTAGCACAAATTATTTTAAACTAGAGTT
>NC_057807.1:416686981-416687735 GCF_018294505.1 Triticum aestivum
TAAACTAGAGTTGAACTAGCTCTATAACCTAGTACAAATAATTTCACACTAGAGTTGAACTAGCTCTATAACCTAGTACAAATAATTTTACACTAGAATAGAACTAGCTCTATAACCTAGTACAAATTATATGACACTGGAGTTGAACTAGCTCTATAACCTAGTACAAATAATTTTACACTAGAAATGAATTAGCTCTATAACCTAGTACACATAATTTTACACTAGCATCGTACTAGGGCTATAACCTAGTACAAATGAGCTCTATGACCTAGTACACACAATTTTATACTAGAGTTGAACTAGCTCTATAACCTAGTACAAATAATTTTAAACCAACGTTGAACTAGCTCTATAACCTAGTACAAATAATTTCACACTAGAGTTGGACTAGCTCTATAACCTAGTACAAATAATTTAAATTAGAATTGAACTAGCTCTATTACCTAGTACAAATAATTTTACACTAGTGTTGAACTAGCTCTATTACCTAGTGCAAATAATTTTACACTAGAAATGAACTAGCTTTATTATCTAGTACAAATAATTTTACCCTAGAACTAAACTAGCTCTATAACCTAGTACAAATCATTTTACACTAGAGTTGAACTAGCTCTATGACCTAGTACACACAATTTTAGACTAGAGTTGAACTAGCTCTATAACCTAGTACAAATAATTTTAAACTAGAGTTGAAGTAGCTCTATAACCAAGTACAAATAATTTGACACTAGAGTTGAACGAGCTCTATAAC
>NC_057807.1:416687932-416689220 GCF_018294505.1 Triticum aestivum
AAATAATTTTACACTAGAGGTGAACTAGCTCTATAACCTAGTACAAATCATTTTACACCATAGTTGAACTAGCTCTATAACCTAGTTTAAATAATTTTACACTAGAATAGAACTAGCTCTATAACCTAGTACAAATAAATTTACACTAGAGTTGAACTAGCTCTATAACCTAGTAAAAATAATTTTATATTAGAAATGAATTAGCTCTATAACCTAGTACACATGATTTTACACTAGCATTGTCATAGGGCTATAACCTAGTACAAATCATTTTACACTAGAGTTGAACTAGCTCTATGACCTAGTAACCACAATTTTAAACTAGAGTTGAACTAGCTCTATAACCTAGTACAAATAATTTCACACTAGAGTTGAACTAGCTCTATAACCTAGTACAAATAATTTACACTAGAATTGAACTAGCTCTATAACCTAGTATAAATCATTTTACACTAGAGTTGAACTAGCTCTATGACCTAGTACACACAATTTTACACTAGAGTAGAACTAGCTCTATGACCTAGCACCCACAATTTTAGACTAGAGTTGAACTAGCTCTATAACCTAGCACAAATAATTTTAAACTAGAGTTGAACTAGCTCTATAACCTAGTACTAATAATTTGACACTAGAGTTGAACTATCTCTATAACCTAGTACAAATAAGTTTACACTAGAATAGAACTAGCTCTATAACCTAGTACAAATAATTTTATACTAGAGTTGAACTAGCTCTATAACCTAGTACAAATAATTTTACACTAGAAATGAATTAGCTCTATAACCTAGTACACATAATTTTACACTAGCATTGTACTAGGGCTATAACCTAGTACTAATCATTTTACACTAGAGTTGAACTAGCTCTATGACCTAGCACCCACAATTTTAGACTAGAGTTGAACTAGCTCCATAACCTAGTACAAATAATTTTAAACTAGAGTTGAACTAGCTCTATAACCTAGTACTAATAATTTGACACTAGAGTTGAACTATCTCTATAACCTAGTACAAATAAGTTTACACTAGAATAGAAATAGCTCTATATACTAGTACAAATAATTTTATACTAGAGTTGAACTAGCTCTATAACCTAGTACAAATAATTTTACACTAGAAATGAATTAGCTCTATAACCTAGTACACATAATTTTACACTAGCATTGTACTAGGGCTATAACCTAGTACAAATCATTTTACACTAGAGTTGAACTAGCTCTATGACCTAGTACAACCAATTTTATACTAGATTTGAACGAGCTCTATAACCTAGTACAAATAATTTTAAA
>NC_057807.1:416689230-416690001 GCF_018294505.1 Triticum aestivum
TGAACTAGCTCTATAACCTAGCACAAATAATTTTAAACTAGAGTTGAACTAGCTCTATAACCTAGTACTAATAATTTGACACTAGAGTTGAACTATCTCTATAACCTAGTACAAATAAGTTTACACTAGAATAGAACTAGCTCTATAACCTAGTACAAATAATTTTATACTAGAGTTGAACTAGCTCTATAACCTAGTACAAATAATTTTACACTAGAAATGAATTAGCTCTATAACCTAGTACACATAATTTTACACTAGCATTGTACTAGGGCTATAACCTAGTACTAATCATTTTACACTAGAGTTGAACTAGCTCTATGACCTAGCACCCACAATTTTAGACTAGAGTTGAACTAGCTCCATAACCTAGTACAAATAATTTTAAACTAGAGTTGAACTAGCTCTATAACCTAGTACTAATAATTTGACACTAGAGTTGAACTATCTCTATAACCTAGTACAAATAAGTTTACACTAGAATAGAACTAGCTCTATAACCTAGTACAAATAATTTTATACTAGAGTTGAACTATCTCTATAACCTAGTACAAATAATTTTACACTAGAAATGAATTAGCTCTATAACCTAGTACACATAATTTTACACTAGCATTGTACTAGGGCTATAACCTAGTACAAATCATTTTACACTAGAGTTGAACTAGCTCTATGACCTAGTACAACCAATTTTATACTAGAGTTGAACGAGCTCTATAACCTAGTACAAATAATTTTAAACTAGAGTTGAACTAGCTCTATAACCTAGTA
>NC_057807.1:416692158-416696245 GCF_018294505.1 Triticum aestivum
AAATAATTTTACACTATAGTTGAACTAGCTCAATAACCTAGTACAAATAATTTTACACTGTAGTTGAACTAGCTCTATAACGTAGTACTAATAATTTTACACTAGAGTTGAACTAGCTCTATAACCTAGTACAAATAATTTTACACTAGCATTGAACTAGGTCTATAACCTAGTACAAATCATTTTCCACTATAGTTGACCTAGCTCTATTATCTAGTACAAATAATTTTAACTAGAATTAAACTAGCTCTATAACCTAGTACAAATCAGTTTACACTAGAGTTGAACTAGCTCTATGACCTAGTACACACAATTTTAGACTAGAGTTGAACTAGCTCTATAACCTAGTACAAATAATTTTACACTAGAGTTGAACTAGCTCTATAACCTAGTACAAATCATTTTACACCAGAATTAAACTAGCTGTATAACCTAGAACAAATAATTTTACACTAGAATAGAACTAGCTCTATAACCTAGTACAAATAATTTTACACTAGAGTTGAACTAGCTCTATAACCTAGTAAAAATAATTTTATACTAGAAATGAATTAGCTCTATAACCTAGTCCAAATAATTTTACACTAGAGGTTAACTAGCTCTATAACCTAGTACAAATCATTTTACACCATACTTCAACTAGCTCTATAACCTAGTTTAAATAATTTTACACTAGACTAGAACTAGCTCTATAACCTAGTACAAATAAATTTACACTAGAGTTGAACTAGCTCTATAACCTAGTAAAAATAATTTTATATTAGAAATGAATTATCTCTATAACCTAGTACACATGATTTTACACTAGCATTGTCATAGGGCTATAACCTAGTACAAATCATTTTACACTAGAGTTGAACTAGCTCTATGACCTAGTAACCACAATTTTAGACTAGAGTTGAACTAGCTCTATAACCTAGTACAAATAATTTTAAACTAGAGTTGAACTAGCTCTATAACCTAGTACAAATAATTTCACACTAGAGTTGAACTAGCTCTATAACCTAGTACAAATAATTTTACACTAGAATAGAACTATCTCTTTAACCTAGTACAAATTATTTGACACTGGAGTTTAACTAGCTCTATAACCTACTACAAATAATTTTACACTAGAAATGAATTAGCTCTATAACGTAGTACACACAATTTTACACTAGCATTGTACTCGGGCTATAACCTAGTACAAATCATTTTACACTAGAGTTGAACTAGCTCGATGACCTAGTACACACAATTTTATACTAGAGTTGAACTAGCTCTATAACCTAGTACAAATAATTTTAAATTAGAGTTGAACTAGCTCTATAACCTAGTAAAAATAATTTCACACTAGAGTTGAACTAGCTCTATAACCTAGTACAAATAATTTTACATTTGAATTGAACTAGCTCTATTACCTAGTACAAATAATTTTACACTAGTGTTGAACTAGCTCTATAACCTAGTGCAAATAATTTTACACTAGAAATGAATTAGCTCTATTATCTAGTACAAATAATTTTACCCTAGAACTGAACTAGCTCTATAACCTAGTACAAATCATTTTACACTAGTGTTGAACTAGCTCTATGACCTAATACACACAATTTTAGACTAGAGTTGAACTAGCTCTATAACCTAGTACAAATAATTTTAAACTAGAGTTGAAGTAGCTCTATAACCAAGTACAAATAATTTTACACTAGAGTTGAACGAGCTCTATAACCTAGTACAAATAATTTTAAACTAGAGTTGAACTAGCTCTATAACCTAGTTTAAATAATTTCACACTAGAGTTGAACTAGCTCTATACACTAGTACAAATCATTTTACATTAGAATTGAACTAGCTCTATTACCTAGTACAAATAATTTTACATTAGAGTTGAACTAGCTCTATAACCTAGTACAAATAATTTTACACTAGAAACCAGCTCTATTATCTGGTACAAATAATTTTACACTAGAACTAAACTAGCTCTATAACCTAGTACAAATCATTTTACACTAGAGTTGAACTAGCTCGATGACATAGTACACACAATTTAGGGTAGAGTTGAACTAGCTCTATAACCTAGTACAAATAATTTTAAACTAGAGTTGAAGTAGCTCTATAACCTAGTACAAATAATTTCACACTAGAGTTGAACTATCTCTATAACCTAGTACAAATAATTTTACACTAGAGTTGAACTAGCTCTATAACGTAGTACAAATCATTTTACACTAAAGTTGAACTAGCTCTATAACCTAGAACAAATAATTTTACACTAGAATTGAACTAGCTTTATAACCTAGTACAAATAATTTTACACTAGAGTTGAACTAGCTCTATAGGCTAGTACAAATAATTTTACACTAGAAATGAACTAGCTCTATACACTAGTACAAATCATTTTACACTAGAGTTGAACTAGCTCTATGACCTAGTACACACAATTTTAGACTATAGCTGAACTAGCTCTATGAGATAGTACAAATAATTTTAAACTAGAGTTGAACTAGCTCTATAACCTAGTACAAATAATTTTACACTAGAGTCGAACTAGCTCTATAACCTAGTACAAATAATTTTACACTAGAGTTCAACTAGGTCTATAACCGTGTAGAAATCATTTTACACTATAGTTCAACTAGCTCTATAACCTAGTACAAATAATTTTACACTAGAGTTGAACTAGCTCTATAACCTAGTACAAATCATTTTCCACTATAGTTGACTAGATCTATTATCTAGTACAAATAATTTTACACTAGAATTAAACTAGCTCTATAACCTAGTACAAATCATTTTACACTAGAGTTGAAATAGCTCGATGACCTAGTACACACAATTTTAGACTAGAGCTGAACTAGCTCTATAACCTAGTACAAATAATTTTACATTAGAGTTGAACTAGCTCTATAACCTAGTACAAATCATTTTACACCAGAATTGAATTAGCTCTATAACCTAGAACAAATAATTTTACACTACAGTAGAACTAGCTCTAAAACCTATGACAAATAATTTTACACTAGAGTTGAACTAGCTCTATAACCTAGTAAAAATAATTTATACTAGAAATGAATTAGCTCTATAACCTAGTACCCATAATTTTACACTAGCATTGTACTAGGGCTATAACCTAGTACAAAACATTTTACACTAGAGTTGAACTAGCTCTATGACCTAGTAACCACAATTTTAGACTAGAGTTGAACTAGCTCTATAACCTAGTACTAATAATTTAAAACTAGAGTTGAACTAGCTCTATAACCTAGTACAAGTAATTTTAAACTAGAGTTGAACTAGCTCTATAACCTAGTACTAATAATTTTAAACTAGAGTTGAACTAGCTCTACAACCTCGTACAAATAATTTCACACTAGAGTGGAACTAGCTCTATAACCTAGTACAAATAATTTTACACTAGAATAGAACTAGCTCTATAACCTAGTACAAATTATATGACACTGGAGTTGAACTAGCTCTATAACCTAGTACAAATAATTTTACACTAGAAATGAATTATCTCTATAACCTAGTACACATAATTTTACACTAGCATCGTACTAGGGCTATAACCTAGTACAAATCATTTTACACTAGAGTTGAACTAGCTCTATGACCTATTACACACAATTTTGTACTAGAGTTGAACTAGCTCTATAATCTAGTACAAATAATTTTAAACCAGAGTTGAACTAGCTCTATAACCTAGTACAAATAATTTCACACTAGAGTTGGACTAGCTCTATAACCTAGTACAAATAATTTTACATTAGAATTGAACTAGCTCTATTACCTAGTACAAATAATTTTACACTAGTGTTGAACTAGCTCTATTACCTAGTGCAAATAATTTTACACTAGAAATGAACTAGCTTTATTATCTAGTACAAATAATTTTACCCTAGAATTGAACTAGCTCTATAACCTAGTACAAATCATTTTACACTAGAGTTGAACTAGCTCTATGACCTAGTACACACAATTTTAGACTAGAGTTGAACTAGCTCAATAACCTAGTATAAACAATTTTAAACTAGAGTTGAAGTAGCTCTAATACCAAGTACAAATAATTTGACACTAGAGTTGAACGAGCTCTATAACCTAGTACAAA
>NC_057807.1:416696453-416697853 GCF_018294505.1 Triticum aestivum
AGAGTTGAACTAGCTCTATAACCTAGTACAAATAATTTTAAACTAGAGTTGAAGTAGCTCTATAACCCAGTACAAATAATTTCACACTAGAGTTGAACTATCTCTATAACCTAGTACAAATAATTTTACACTAGAGTTGAACTAGCTCTATAACCTAGTACAAATCATTTTACACTAAAGTTGAACTAGCTCTATAACCTAGAACAAATAATTTTACACTAGAATTGAACTAGCTTTATAACCTAGTACAAATAATTTTACACTAGAGTTGAACCAGCTCTATAGGCTAGTACAAATAATTTTACACTAGAAATGAACTAGCTCTATAACCCAGTACACATAATTTTACACTAGCATTGTACTAGGGCAATAACCTAGTACAAATCATTTTACACTAGAGTTGAACTAGCTCTATGACCTAGTACACACAATTTTAGACTATAGCTGAACTAGCTCTATGAGATAGTACAAATAATTTTAAACTAGAGTTGAACTAGCTCTATAACCTAGTACAAATTATTTTACACTAGAGTCGAACTAGCTCTATAACCTAGTACAAATAATTTTACACTAGAGTTGAACTAGGTCTATAACTGTGTACAAATCATTTTACACTATAGTTCAACTAGCTCTATAACCTAGTACAAATAATTTTACAGTAGAGTTGAACTAGCTCTATAACCTAGTACAAATTATTTTACACTAGAGTTGAACTAGCTCTATAACCTAGTACAAATAATTTTACACAAGAGTTGAACTAGATCTATAACCTAGTACATATAATTTTACACTAGCATTGAACTAGGTCTATAACCTAGTACAAATCATTTTCCACTATAGTTGACTAGATCTATTATCTAGTACAAATAATTTTACACTAGAATTAAACTAGCTCTATAACCTAGTACAAATCATTTTCCACTAGAGTTGAACTAGCTCGATGACCTAGTACACACAATTTTAGACTGGAGCTGAACTAGCTCTGTAACCTAGTACAAATAATTTTACACTAGAGTTGAACTAGCTCTATAACCTAGTACAAATCATTTTACACCAGAATTGAACTAGCTCTATAACCTAGAGCAAATAATTTTACACTAGAGTAGAACTAGCTCTAAAACCTAGTACAAATAATTTTACACTAGAGTTGAACTAGCTCTATAACCTAGTAAAATAATTTTATACTAGAAATGAATTAGCTCTATAACCTAGTACCCATAATTTTACACTAGCATTGTACTAGGGCTATAACCTAGTACAAATCATTTTACACTAGAGTTGAACTAGCTCTATGACCTAGTAACCACAATTTTAGACTAGAGTTGAACTAGCTCTATAACCTAGTACTAATAATTTTAAACTAGAGTTGAACTAGCTCTATAACCTAGTATAAATAATTT
>NC_057807.1:416697919-416698675 GCF_018294505.1 Triticum aestivum
AACCTAGTACAAATAATTTCACACTAGAGTTGAACTAGCTCTATAACCTAGTACAAATAATTTTACACTAGAATAGAACTAGCTCTATAACCTAGTACAAATTATATGACACTGGAGTTGAACTAGCTCTATAACCTAGTACTAATAATTTTACACTAGAAATGAATTAGCTCTATAACCTAGTACACATAATTTTACACTAGCATCGTACTAGGGCTATAACCTAGTACAAATCATTTTACACTAGAGTTGAACTAGCTCTATGACCTAGTACACACAATTTTATACTAGAGTTGAACTAGCTCTATAACCTAGTACAAATAATTTTAAACCAGAGTTGAACTAGCTCTATAACCTAGTACAAATAATTTCACACTAGAGTTGGACTAGCTCTATAACCTAGTACAAATAATTTTACATTAGAATTGAACTAGCTCTATTACCTAGTACAAATAATTTTACACTAGTGTTGAACTAGCTCTATTACCTAGTGCAAATAATTTTACACTAGAAATGAACTAGCTTTATTATCTAGTACAAATAATTTTACCCTAGAACTAAACTAGCTCTATAACCTAGTACAAATCATTTTACACTAGAGTTGAACTAGCTCTATGACCTAGTACACACTATTTTAGACTAGAGTTGAACTAGCTCTATAACCTAGTACAAATAATTTTAAACTAGAGTTGAAGTAGCTCTATAACCAAGTACAAATAATTTGACACTAGAGTTGAACGAGCTCTATAACCTAGT
>NC_057807.1:416699865-416701989 GCF_018294505.1 Triticum aestivum
AATAATTTTACACTAGAGTTGAACTAGCTCTATAACCTAGTACAAATAATTTTAAACTAGAGTTGAAGTAGCTCTATAACCTAGTAAAAATAATTTCACACTAGAGTTGAACTATCTCTATAACCTAGTACAAATAATTTTACACTAGAGTTGAACTAGCTCTATAACCTAGTACAAATCATTTTACACTAAAGTTGAACTAGCTCTATAACCTAGAACAAATAATTTTACACTAGAATTGAACTAGCTTTATAACCTAGTACAAATAATTTTACACTAGAGTTGAACTAGCTCTATAGGCTAGTACAAATAATTTTAGACTAGAAATGAACTAGCTCTATAACCCAGTACACATAATTTTACACTAGCATTGTACTAGGGCAATAACCTAGTACAAATCATTTTACACTGGAGTTGAACTAGCTCTATGACCTAGTACACACAATTTTAGACTATAGCTGAACTAACTCTATGAGATAGTACAAATAATTTTAAACTAGAGTTGAACTAGCTCTATAACCTAGTACAAATAATTTTACACTAGAGTCGAACTAGCTCTATAACCTAGTACAAATAATTTTACACTAGATTTGAACTAGGTCTATAACCTAGTACATATAATTTTACACTGTAGTTGAACTAGCTCTATAACCTAGTACAAATAATTTTACACTAGAGTTGAACTAGATCTATAACCTAGTACATATAATTTTACACTAGCATTGAACTAGGTCCATAACCTAGTACAAATCATTTTCCACTATAGTTGACTAGATCTATTATCTAGTACAAATAATTTTACACTAGAATTAAACTAGCTCTATAACTTAGTACAAATCATTTTACACTAGAGTTGAACTAGCTCGATAACCTAGTACACACAATTTTAGACTAGAGCTGAACTAGCTCTATAACCTAGTACAAATAATTTTACACTAGAGTTGAACTAGCTCTATAACCTAGTACAAATCATTTTACACCAGAATTGAATTAGCTCTATAACCTAGAGCAAATAATTTTACACTAGAGTAGAACTAGCTCTAAAACCTAGTAAAATAATTTTACACTAGAGTTGAACTAGCTCTATAACCTAGTAAAAATAATTTTATACTAGAAATGAATTAGCTCTATAACCTAGTACCCATAATTTTACACTAGCATTGTACTAGGGCTATAACCTAGTACAAATCATTTTACACTAGAGTTGAACTAGCTCTATGACCTAGTAACCACAATTTTAGACTGGAGTTGAACTAGCTGTATAACCTAGTACTAATAATTTTAAACTAGAGTTGAACTAGCTCTATAACCTAGTATAAATAATTTTAAACTAGAGTTGAACTAGCTCTATAACCTAGTACTAATAATTCTAAACTAGAGTTGAACTTGCTCTATAACCTAGTACAAATAATTTCACACTAGAGTTGAACTAGCTCTATAACCTAGTACAAATAATTTTACACTAGAATAGAACTAGCTCTATAACCTAGTACAAATTATATGACACTGGAGTTGAACTAGCTCTATAACCTAGTACAAATAATTTTACACTAGAAATGAATTAGCTCTATAACCTAGTACACATAATTTTACACTAGCATCGTACTAGGGCTATAACCTAGTACAAATGAGCTCTATGACCTAGTACACACAATTTTATACTAGAGTTGAACTAGCTCTATAACCTAGTACAAATAATTTTAAACCAACGTTGAACTAGCTCTATAACCTAGTACAAATAATTTCACACTAGAGTTGGACTAGCTCTATAACCTAGTACAAATAATTTAAATTAGAATTGAACTAGCTCTATTACCTAGTACAAATAATTTTACACTAGTGTTGAACTAGCTCTATTACCTAGTGCAAATAATTTTACACTAGAAATGAACTAGCTTTATTATCTAGTACAAATAATTTTACCCTAGAACTAAACTAGCTCTATAACCTAGTACAAATCATTTTACACTAGAGTTGAACTAGCTCTATGACCTAGTACACACAATTTTAGACTAGAGTTGAACTAGCTCTATAACCTAGTACAAATAATTTTAAACTAGAGTTGAAGTAGCTCTATAACCAAGTACAAATAATTTGACACTAGAGTTGAACGAGCTCTATAAC
>NC_057807.1:416701999-416703515 GCF_018294505.1 Triticum aestivum
TCTATAACCTAGTACAAATAATTTTACATTAGAATTGAACTAGCTCTATTACCTAGTACAAATAATTTTACACTAGTGTTGAACTAGCTCTATTACCTAGTGCAAATAATTTTACACTAGAAATGAACTAGCTTTATTATCTAGTACAAATAATTTTACCCTAGAACTAAACTAGCTCTATAACCTAGTACAAATCATTTTACACTAGAGTTGAACTAGCTCTATGACCTAGAACACACAATTTTAGACTAGAGTTGAACTAGCTCTATAACCTAGTACAAATAATTTTAAACTAGAGTTGAAGTAGCTCTATAACCAAGTACAAATAATTTGACACTAGAGTTGAACGAGCTCTATAACCTAGTACAAATAATTTTACACTAGAGTTGAACTAGCTCTATAACCTAGTACAAATCATTTTACACTAGAGTTGAACTAGATCTATAACCTAGTACATATAATTTTACACTAGCATTGAACTAGGTCTATAACCTAGTACAAATCATTTTCCACTATAGTTGACTAGATCTATTATCTAGTACAAATAATTTTACACTAGAATTAAACTAGCTCTATAACTTAGTACAAATCATTTTACACTAGAGTTGAACTAGCTCGATGACCTAGTACACACAATTTTAGACTAGAGCTGAACTAGCTCTATAACCTAGTACAAATAATTTTACACTAGAGTTGAACTAGCTCTATAACCTAGTACAAATCATTTTACACCAGAATTGAATTAGCTCTATAACCTAGAGCAAATAATTTTATACTAGAGTAGAACTAGCTCTAAATCCTAGTAAAATAATTTTACACTAGAGTTGAACTAGCTCTATAACCTAGTAAAAATAATTTTATACTAGAAATGAATTAGCTCTATAACCTAGTACCCATAATTTTACACTAGCATTGTACTAGGGCTATAACCTAGTACAAATCAATTTACACTAGAGTTGAACTAGCTCTATGACCTAGTAACCACAATTTTAGACTAGAGTTGAACTAGCTGTATAACCTAGTACTAATAATTTTAAACTAGAGTTGAACTAGCTCTATAACGTAGTATAAATAATTTTAAACTAGAGTTCAACTAGCTCTATAACCTAGTACTAATAATTCTAAACTAGAGTTGAACTAGCTCTATAACCTAGTACAAATAATTTCACACTAGAGTTGAACTAGCTCTATAACCTAGTACAAATAATTTTACACTAGAATAGAACTAGCTCTATAACCTAGTACAAATTATATGACACTGGAGTTGAACTAGCTCTATAACCTAGTACAAATAATTTTACACTAGAAATGAATTAGCTCTATAACCTAGTACACATAATTTTACACTAGCATCGTACTAGGGCTATAACCTAGTACAAATGAGCTCTATGACCTAGTACACACAATTTTATACTAGAGTTGAACTAGCTCTATAACCTAGTACAAATAATTTTAAACCAACGTTGAACTAGCTCTATAACCTAGTACAAATAATTTCACACTAGAGTTGGACTAG
>NC_057807.1:416703525-416704272 GCF_018294505.1 Triticum aestivum
GAACTAGCTCTATAACCTAGTAAAAATAATTTTATACTAGAAATGAATTAGCTCTATAACCTAGTCCAAATAATTTTACACTAGAGTTGAACTAGCTCTATAACCTAGTACAAATAATTTTACACTAGAGGTGAACTAGCTCTATAAACTAGTACAAATCATTTTACACCATAGTTGAACTAGCTCTATAACCTAGTTTAAATAATTTTACACTAGAATAGAACTAGCTCTATAACCTAGTACAAATAATTTTACACTAGAGTTGAACTAGCTCTATAACCTAGTAAAAATAATTTTATACTAGAAATGAATTAGCTCTATAACCTAGTACACATGATTTTACACTAGCATTGTCATAGGGCTATAACCTAGTACAAATCATTTTACACTAGAGTTGAACTAGCTCTATGACCTAGTAACCACAATTTTAGACTAGAGTTGAACTAGCTCTATAACCTAGTACAAATAATTTTAAACTAGAGTTGAACTAGCTCTATAACCTAGTACAAATAATTTCACACTAGAGTTGAACTAGCTCCATAACCTAGTACAAATAATTTACACTAGAATTGAACTAGCTCTATAACCTAGTATAAATCATTTTACACTAGAGTTGAACTAGCTCTATGACCTAGTACACACAATTTTACACTAGAGTAGAACTAGCTCTATGACCTAGCACCCACAATTTTAGACTAGAGTTGAACTAGCTCTACAACCTAGCACAAATTATTTTAAACTAGAGTT
>NC_057807.1:416704282-416705036 GCF_018294505.1 Triticum aestivum
TAAACTAGAGTTGAACTAGCTCTATAACCTAGTACAAATAATTTCACACTAGAGTTGAACTAGCTCTATAACCTAGTACAAATAATTTTACACTAGAATAGAACTAGCTCTATAACCTAGTACAAATTATATGACACTGGAGTTGAACTAGCTCTATAACCTAGTACAAATAATTTTACACTAGAAATGAATTAGCTCTATAACCTAGTACACATAATTTTACACTAGCATCGTACTAGGGCTATAACCTAGTACAAATGAGCTCTATGACCTAGTACACACAATTTTATACTAGAGTTGAACTAGCTCTATAACCTAGTACAAATAATTTTAAACCAACGTTGAACTAGCTCTATAACCTAGTACAAATAATTTCACACTAGAGTTGGACTAGCTCTATAACCTAGTACAAATAATTTAAATTAGAATTGAACTAGCTCTATTACCTAGTACAAATAATTTTACACTAGTGTTGAACTAGCTCTATTACCTAGTGCAAATAATTTTACACTAGAAATGAACTAGCTTTATTATCTAGTACAAATAATTTTACCCTAGAACTAAACTAGCTCTATAACCTAGTACAAATCATTTTACACTAGAGTTGAACTAGCTCTATGACCTAGTACACACAATTTTAGACTAGAGTTGAACTAGCTCTATAACCTAGTACAAATAATTTTAAACTAGAGTTGAAGTAGCTCTATAACCAAGTACAAATAATTTGACACTAGAGTTGAACGAGCTCTATAAC
>NC_057807.1:416705382-416705937 GCF_018294505.1 Triticum aestivum
CTAGTACAAATAATTTTACACTAGAGTTGAACTAGCTCTATAACCTAGTACAAATAATTTTAAACTAGAGTTGAAGTAGCTCTATAACCTAGTACAAATAATTTCACACTAGAGTTGAACTATCTCTATAACCTAGTACAAATAATTTTACACTAGAGTTGAACTAGCTCTATAACCTAGTACAAATCATTGTACACTAAAGTTGAACTAGCTCTATAACCTAGAACAAATAATTTTACAATAGAATTGAAATAGCTTTATAACCTAGTACAAATAATTTTACACTAGAGTTGAACTAGCTCTATAGGCAAGTACAAATAATTTTACACTAGAAATGAACTAGCTCTATAACCTAGTACACATAATTTTACACTAGCATTGTACTAGGGCAATAACCTAGTACAAATCATTTTACACTAGAGTTGAGCTTGCTCTATGACCTAGTACACACAATTTTAGACTATAGCTGAACTAGCTCTATGAGATAGTACAAATAATTTTAAACTAGAGTTGAACTAGCTCTATAACCTAGTACAAATAATTTTACACTAGAGT
>NC_057807.1:416705947-416706413 GCF_018294505.1 Triticum aestivum
TAGTTGAACTAGCTCTATAACCTAGTACAAATAATTTTACACTAGAGTTGAACTAGCTCTATAACCTAGTACAAATAATTTTACACTAGCATTGAACTAGGTCTATAACCTAGTACAAATCATTTTCCACTATAGTTGACCTAGCTCTATTATCTAGTACAAATAATTTTACACTAGAATTAAACTAGCTCTATAACCTAGTACAAATCATTTTACACTAGAGTTGAACTAGCTCGATGACCTAGTACACACAATTTTAGACTAGAGCTGAACTAGCTCTATAACCTAGTACAAATAATTTTACACTATAGTTGAACTAGCTCTATAACCTAGTACAAATCATTTTACACCAGAATTGAACTAGCTCTATAACCTAGAACAAATAATTTTACACTAGAGTAGAACTAGCTCTAAAACCTAGTACCAATAATTTTACACTAGAGTTGAACTAGCTCTATAACCTAGT
>NC_057807.1:416706423-416707599 GCF_018294505.1 Triticum aestivum
ACACTAGAGTTGAACTATCTCTATAACCTAGTACAAATAATTTTACACTAGAGTTGAACTAGCTCTATAACCTAGTACAAATCATTTTACACTAAAGTTTAACTAGCTCTATAACCTAGAACAAATAATTTTACACTAGAATTGAAATAACTTTATAACCTAGTACAAATAATTTTACACTAGAGTTGAACTAGCTCTATAGGCTAGTACAAATAATTTTACACTAGAAATGAACTAGCTCTATAACCTAGTACACATAATTTTACACTAGCATTGTACTAGGGCAATAACCTAGTACAAATCATTTTACACTAGAGTTGAGCTAGCTCTATGACCTAGTACACACAATTTTAGACTATAGCTGAACTAGCTCTATGAGATAGTACAAATAATTTTAAACTAGAGTTGAACTAGCTCTATAACCTAGTACAAATAATTTTACACTAGAGTCGAACTAGCTCTATAACCTAGTACAAATAATTTTACACTAGAGTTGAACTAGGTCTATAACCGTGTACAAATCATTTTACACTATAGTTCAACTTGCTCTATAACCTAGTACAAATAATTTTACACTAGAGTTGAACTAGCTCTATAACCTAGTACAAATAATTTTACACTGTAGTTGAACTAGCTTTATAACCTAGTACGAATAATTTTACACTAGAGTTGAACTAGCTCTATAACCTAGTACAAATAATTTTACACTGTAGTTGAACTAGCTCTATAACCTAGTACAAATAATTTTACACTAGAGTTGAACTAGCTCTATAACCTAGTACAAATAATTTTACACTAGCATTGAACTAGGTCTATAACCTAGTACAAATCATTTTCCACTATAGTTGACCTAGCTCTATTATCTAGTACAAATAATTTTACACTAGAATTAAACTAGCTCTATAACCTAGTACAAATCATTTTACACTAGAGTTGAACTAGCTCGATGACCTAGTACACACAATTTTAGACTAGAGCTGAACTAGCTCTATAACCTAGTACAAATAATTTTACACTATAGTTGAACTAGCTCTATAACCTAGTACAAATCATTTTACACCAGAATTGAACTAGCTCTATAACCTAGAACAAATAATTTTACACTAGAGTAGAACTAGCTCTAAAACCTAGTACCAATAATTTTACACTAGAGTTGAACTAGCTCTATAACCTAGT
>NC_057807.1:416707609-416709022 GCF_018294505.1 Triticum aestivum
AAATAATTTTACGCTAGCATTGAACTAGGTCTATAACCTAGTACAAATCATTTTCCCCTATAGTTGACCTAGCTCTATTATCTAGTACAAATAATTTTACACTAGAATTAAACTAGCTCTATAACCTAGTACAAATCATTTTACACTAGAGTTGAACTAGCTCGATGACCTAGTACACACAATTTTAGACTAGAGCTGAACTATCTCTATAACCTAGTACAAATAATTTTACACTAGAGTTGAACTAGCTCTATAACCTAGTACAAATCATTTTACACCAGAATTGAACTAGCTCTATAACCTAGAACAAATAATTTTACACTAGAGTAGAACTAGCTCTAAAACCTAGTACAAATAATTTTACACTAGAATTGAACTAGCTATATAACCTAGTACAAGTAATTTTATACTAGAAATGAATTAGCTCTATAACCTAGTAACCATAATTTTACACTAGCATTGTACTAGGGCTATAACCTAGTACAAATCATTTTACACTAGAGTTGAACTAGCTCTATGACCTAGTAACCACAATTGTAGACTAGAGTTAAACTAGCTCTATAACCTAGTACTAATAATTTTAAACTAGAGTTGAACTAGCTCTATAACCTAGTACAAATAATTTTAAACTAGAGTTGAACTAGCTCTATAACCTAGTACTAATAATTTTAAACTAGAGTTGAACTAGCTCTATAACCTAGTACAAATAATTTCACACTAGAGTTGAACTAGCTCTATAACCTAGTACAAATAATTTTACACTAGAATAGAACTAGCTCTATAACCTAGTACAAATTATATGACACTGGAGTTGAACTAGCTCTATAACCTAGTACAAATAATTTTACACTAGAAATGAATTAGCTCTATAACCTAGTACACATAATTTTACACTAGCATCGTACTAGGGCTATAACCTAGTACAAATCATTTTACACTAGAGTTCAAATAGCTCTATGACCTAGTACACACAATTTTATACAAGAGTTGAACTAGCTCTGTAACCTAGTACAAATAATTTTAAACCAGAGTTGAACTAGCTCTATAACCTAGTACAAATAATTTCACACTAGAGTTGGACTAGCTCTATAACCTAGTACAAATAATTTTACATTAGAATTGAACTAGCTCTGTTACCTAGTACAAATAATTTTACTCTAGTGTGGAACTAGCTCTATTACCTAGTGCAAATAATTTTACACTAGAAATGAACTAGCTTTATTATCTAGTACAAATAATTTTACCCTAGAACTGAACTAGCTCTATAACCTAGTACAAATCATTTTACACTAGAGTTGAACTAGCTCTATGACCTAGTACACACAATTTTAGACTAGAGTTGAACTAGCTCTATAACCTAGTACAAATAATTTTAAACTAGACTTGAAGTAGCTCTATAACCAAGTACAAATA
>NC_057807.1:416709032-416709883 GCF_018294505.1 Triticum aestivum
GCTCTATGACCTAGTACACACAATTTTAGACTATAGCTGAACTAGCTCTATGAGATAGTACAAATAATTTTAAACTAGAGTTGAACTAGCTCTATAACCTAGTACAAATAATTTTACACTAGAGTCGAACTAGCTCTATAACCTAGTACAAATAATTTTACACTAGAGTTGAACTAGGTCTATAACCGTGTACAAATCATTTTACACTATAGTTCAACTTGCTCTATAACCTAGTACAAATAATTTTACACTAGAGTTGAACTAGCTCTATAACCTAGTACAAATAATTTTACACTGTAGTTGAACTAGCTTTATAACCTAGTACGAATAATTTTACACTAGAGTTGAACTAGCTCTATAACCTAGTACAAATAATTTTACACTGTAGTTGAACTAGCTCTATAACCTAGTACAAATAATTTTACACTAGAGTTGAACTAGCTCTATAACCTAGTACAAATAATTTTACACTAGCATTGAACTAGGTCTATAACCTAGTACAAATCATTTTCCACTATAGTTGACCTAGCTCTATTATCTAGTACAAATAATTTTACACTAGAATTAAACTAGCTCTATAACCTAGTACAAATCATTTTACACTAGAGTTGAACTAGCTCGATGACCTAGTACACACAATTTTAGACTAGAGCTGAACTAGCTCTATAACCTAGTACAAATAATTTTACACTATAGTTGAACTAGCTCTATAACCTAGTACAAATCATTTTACACCAGAATTGAACTAGCTCTATAACCTAGAACAAATAATTTTACACTAGAGTAGAACTAGCTCTAAAACCTAGTACCAATAATTTTACACTAGAGTTGAACTAGCTCTATAACCTAGT
>NC_057807.1:416709971-416712880 GCF_018294505.1 Triticum aestivum
ACACTAGAGTTGAACTATCTCTATAACCTAGTACAAATAATTTTACACTAGAGTTGAACTAGCTCTATAACCTAGTACAAATCATTTTACACTAAAGTTTAACTAGCTCTATAACCTAGAACAAATAATTTTACACTAGAATTGAAATAACTTTATAACCTAGTACAAATAATTTTACACTAGAGTTGAACTAGCTCTATAGGCTAGTACAAATAATTTTACACTAGAAATGAACTAGCTCTATAACCTAGTACACATAATTTTACACTAGCATTGTACTAGGGCAATAACCTAGTACAAATCATTTTACACTAGAGTTGAGCTAGCTCTATGACCTAGTACACACAATTTTAGACTATAGCTGAACTAGCTCTATGAGATAGTACAAATAATTTTAAACTAGAGTTGAACTAGCTCTATAACCTAGTACAAATAATTTTACACTAGAGTCGAACTAGCTCTATAACCTAGTACAAATAATTTTACACTAGAGTTGAACTAGGTCTATAACCGTGTACAAATCATTTTACACTATAGTTCAACTTGCTCTATAACCTAGTACAAATAATTTTACACTAGAGTTGAACTAGCTCTATAACCTAGTACAAATAATTTTACACTGTAGTTGAACTAGCTTTATAACCTAGTACGAATAATTTTACACTAGAGTTGAACTAGCTCTATAACCTAGTACAAATAATTTTACACTGTAGTTGAACTAGCTCTATAACCTAGTACAAATAATTTTACACTAGAGTTGAACTAGCTCTATAACCTAGTACAAATAATTTTACACTAGCATTGAACTAGGTCTATAACCTAGTACAAATCATTTTCCACTATAGTTGACCTAGCTCTATTATCTAGTACAAATAATTTTACACTAGAATTAAACTAGCTCTATAACCTAGTACAAATCATTTTACACTAGAGTTGAACTAGCTCGATGACCTAGTACACACAATTTTAGACTAGAGCTGAACTAGCTCTATAACCTAGTACAAATAATTTTACACTATAGTTGAACTAGCTCTATAACCTAGTACAAATCATTTTACACCAGAATTGAACTAGCTCTATAACCTAGAACAAATAATTTTACACTAGAGTAGAACTAGCTCTAAAACCTAGTACCAATAATTTTACACTAGAGTTGAACTAGCTCTATAACCTAGTAAAAATAATTTTATACTAGAAATGAATTAGCTCTATAACCTAGTAACCATAATTTTACACTAGCATTGTACTAGGGATATAACCTAGTACAAATCATTTTACACTAGAGTTGAACTAGCTCTATGACCTAGTAACCACAATTTTAGACTAGAGTTGAACTAGCTCTATAACCTAGTACTAATAATTTAAAACTAGAGTTGAACTAGCTCTATAACCTAGTACAAATAATTTTAAACTAGAGTTGAACTAGCTCTATAACCTAGTACTAATAATTTTAAACTAGAGTTGAACTTGCTCTATAACCTAGTAGAAATAATTTCACACTAGAGTTGAACTAGCTCTATAACCTAGTACAAATAATTTTACACTAGAATAGAACTAGCTCTATAACCTAGTACAAATTATATGACACTGGAGTTGAACTAGCTCTATAACCTAGTACAAATAATTTTACACTAGAAATGAATTAGCTCTATAACCTAGTACACATAATTTTACACTAGCATCGTACTAGGGCTATAACCTAGTACAAATCATTTTACACTAGAGTTCAACTAGCTCTATGACCTAGTACACACAATTTTATACAAGAGTTGAACTAGCTCTATAACCTAGTACAAATAATTTTAAACCAAAGTTGAACTAGCTCTATAACCTAGTACAAATAATTTCACACTAGAGTTGGACTAGCTCTATAACCTAGTACAAATAATTTTACATTAGAATTGAACTACCTCTATTACCTAGTACAAATAATTTTACACTAGTGTTGAACTAGCTCTATAACCTAGTGCAAATAATTTTACACTAGAAATGAACTAGCTTTATTATCTAGTACAAATAATTTTACCCTAGAACTGAACTAGCTCTATAACCTAGTACAAATCATTTTACACTAGAGTTGAACTAGCTCTTTGACCTAGTACACACAATTTTAGACTAGAGTTGAACTAGCTCTATAACCTAGTACAAATAATTTTAAACTAGAGTTGAAGTAGCTCTATAACCAAGTACCAATAATTTGACACTAGAGTTGAACGAGCTCTATAACCTAGTACAAATAATTTTACACTAGAGTTGAACTAGCTCTATAACCTAGTACAAATAATTTTACACTAGAGTTGAACTAGCTCTATGACCTAGTACACACAATTTTAGACTAGAGTTGAACTAGCTCTATAACCCAGTACGAATAATTTTAAACTAGAGTTGAAGTAGCTCTATAACCTAGTTCAAATAATTTCACACTAGAGTTGAACTAGCTTTATAACCTAGTACAAATAATTTTACACTAGAGTTGAACTAGCTCTATAACCTAGTACAAATCATTTTACACTAGAGTTGAACTAGCTCTATAACCTAGTACAAATAATTTTACACTAGAAATTAATTAGGTCTATAACCTAGTACACATAATTTTACACTAGCATCTTACTAGGGCTATAACCTAGTACAAATCATTTTACACTAGAGTTCAACTAGCTCTATGACGTAGTACACACAATTTTAAACTAGAGTTGAACTAGCTCTATAACCTAGTACAAATCATTTTACACTAGAGTTCAACTAGCTCTATGACGTAGTACACACAATTTTATACTAGAGTTGAACTAGGTCTATAACCGTGTACAAATCATTTTACACTATAGTTCAACTTGCTCTATAACCTAGTACAAATAATTTTACACTAGAGTTGAACTAGCTCTATAACCTAGTACAAATAATTTTACACT
>NC_057807.1:416713003-416714299 GCF_018294505.1 Triticum aestivum
TAGTTGAACTAGCTCTATAACCTAGTACAAATAATTTTACACTAGAGTTGAACTAGCTCTATAACCTAGTACAAATAATTTTACACTAGCATTGAACTAGGTCTATAACCTAGTACAAATCATTTTCCACTATAGTTGACCTAGCTCTATTATCTAGTACAAATAATTTTACACTAGAATTAAACTAGCTCTATAACCTAGTACAAATCATTTTACACTAGAGTTGAACTAGCTCGATGACCTAGTACACACAATTTTAGACTAGAGCTGAACTAGCTCTATAACCTAGTACAAATAATTTTACACTATAGTTGAACTAGCTCTATAACCTAGTACAAATCATTTTACACCAGAATTGAACTAGCTCTATAACCTAGAACAAATAATTTTACACTAGAGTAGAACTAGCTCTAAAACCTAGTACCAATAATTTTACACTAGAGTTGAACTAGCTCTATAACCTAGTACAAATAATTTTACACTAGAGTTGAACTAGCTCTATAACCTAGTACAAATCATTTTACACTAGAGTTGAACTAGCTCTATAACCTAGTACAAATAATTTTACACTAGAAATGAATTAGCTCTATAACCTAGTACACATAATTTTACACTAGCATTGTACTAGGGCTTTAACCTAGTACAAATCATTTTGCACTAGAGTTGAATTAGCTCTATGACCTAGTACACACAAATTTATACTAGAGTTGAACTAGTTCTATAACCTAGTACAAATAATTTTAAACTAGAGTTGAACTAGCTCTATAACCTAGTACAAATAATTTCACACTAGAGTTGAACTAGCTCTATCACTACAAAAAAAGACACATCGGTGACATTTTGGGCCGAACAAATTTTTTTTGTCATACATATGACACTTCTATGACGATAATTGTGACAAAACCCGGTATCATCATCGATGTGGTGGGCTCCTACTTCTATGACAAAAAATCATGACAGAAAATGGGCTTTTCGTCCTGGGCGGGCCGGAGACGTAGCTGCATGACATTCTTTGGGCCGTCCATGATAGAAAAAACCGTGGTAGAAGCGAGGGGGAGGAAAATTTCGGGGAGTTGCCGGTTATGGTGGGAGGTCGGGGGCCGTGCAATGCGCGTTTCTCTCGTACAGGTGCGAGGCGTTGGCTCTAACTAATCCCGAGCGAGGCGTTGATCTCTAACTGAACCCGAGCAATTGCACTGCAGGCTACACGTTACTGAACCCGAGCGATCGATCGATGGCTGTTAACTGAACCCGATGGAGCGATTCCTTCGCTACTGCTGCTAACTAAGCGTGAGC
>NC_057807.1:416714826-416719804 GCF_018294505.1 Triticum aestivum
ACACCCCTCCCGATGAACAGGACCCCCGTTTCAACCGTAGCGCTCCAACACAAGTCCGTTTCGTCTGTTTTGCGGTACGACACACCCCTCCCGATCAACAGGACCCCCGTTTCGACCATAGGAGGTCCGTTTTGTCTGTTTTGCGGTACGCCACACCCCTCCCGATCAACAGGACCCCCGTTTCGACCGTAGGAGGTCCATTTCGTCCGTTTTGCTGTACGCCACACCCCTCCTGATCAACAGGACTCCCGTTTCGACCGTAGGAGGTCCGTTTCCTCCGTTTTGCGGTACGCCTAACCCCTCCCGATCAATAGGACCCCGTTTCGAACGTACGAGGTCCGTTTCCTCCGTTCTGCGGTACGCCAGGCCTCGTTTCCATCGCATGTTCTGTCCAAGCCCTCCCGATGAACACGACCATGCATTCCGTTCTGACCCAGCCGGTTGGCTCCCCATGAACACAACGACGACGCTATTTCTATGTTCCAACCCACCCATGTACGTATGCGCGACTAGGCGTTCGAGACCCTGCCCGTATGTACGTACGTGGCTATATTTTCTTTCTTTCACCCTCGCTACTGTACGTACGTGTACGCGCGTGCCTCTACTACGACCAGTATGTACTTACACGTTCGTGACCAGAATGATAACGCTACGTACGCTTCGACCAGGTGGGTCCCGACTGTGAGGCACTTCCTGGCCTGCGAAGATGTAGCTGGTGGGTCCCAGCAGTCAGGGGGGCGAATCGTTTTGTTTTTTTTGCCCGGACGCATTTCCTTGTGTGCGAAGATGTAGCTGGTGGGTCCCAGCAGTCAGCGGGGCGAATAATTTTTTTTTGCCCGGACGCACTTCCTTGCATGCGAAGATGTAGCTGGTGGGTCCCAGCAGTCAGGGGGAAATGTTTTTTTTGCGAAATACAGTGGCCCGTCCGGTGGGTCCCTGCTGTCAGGTGGAGGAATAATTATTTTGCGCGTAATAAGGAGGCCCTTCCTTGCGGCCGCCCTGGACCCAGCTGTCAGCCTCTCCAGGCACAGTACTCTTCCGATGGAAGTCGGTCGTTAACCACATTGACCACGCCGCGCAGAGAGCACCACGGCGGTGGATGATGGCGAGGCCTAGGAAGGGGACGACGCGGAGCCGGGGAAGACGCAGTAGTGGATGCCCACGCAAAGAGGAGTACCAGGGTGAGGTTGTCGTCGTCGCAGAATAACAAGGAGTGTGGGTGAGTAGAGGGATGGCCTAGCCAGCGGTGGGAGTAGTAGGGGGCGGTGAGGCCTTCGTGGCATCACAGCCGGCCACGGGAGGCAGGAGCACGCGGCATGACCAGCGCTGCTTTGGGAGGCTGGAGCACGAAGACCAGAGGTTCAAGAAGCACTACGGCCGTTGGATGGACATCATACGGTCACTGGAGCTAGAGTCATTCATATTGACTAAGTTGACAAAGCCCTTCGTCCCCGTAAACTTAGTAGGCCCACAAGTTAGACTCCCACCAAGGTGAGTCCCAGCTAGCAGGGGGAGTATTTATTTTTTTGTGCGTAATAAGGATGCATTTCTGGTGGGTCCGAGCTGACAGCGGGGGGAACATTTTTTCGTGAAATACAGAAACCCTTCCGGTGGGTCCCAGCTATCAGATGGAGGAATCATTATTTTGCGCGTAATAAGGAGGCATTTTCCTGTGTGGGCCCCTACTGTCAGCCTCTTTTGATGGCTGTTGTTTGTTGACCATGTTGACCTCGCCACACCGAGAGCACAAACACGGTGGATGAGGGCGGGGCCCAAGAAGAGAACCACCCGGAGCCGGCGAAGCCACCACAGCGGATGCCCACGTTGAGGGGAGAACGAGCGCTGACTGGTCGGCTGTGGGGTGAGGCTGACGTCGCCGGAAAATAACATGATGTGTGGGTGGTTAGAGGGATGGCCTGGCGGCAGCATAGCCAGCCACGGGAGGAGGGAGCAGGCAGTCCCGCCGGCGCTGGTTTGGGCGGCTGGAGCAGGAAGATCAGAGATTGAGGAAGCACGGCGGCCGTTGGATGGACATCCAACAGTAACTGTTGTGTGTTGACTAAGTTGACAAAGCCTTGCGTACGCGTAAAAAAAAATTAGGACAACTTCATCGTCAACCTAGTAGGCCCAGAAGTCAGCCTCCAAATCTGTGGAAAACAGCATACAGCCCATTAGCCATTATTTTCAATAATTTACAACCCATTTGCTAATTCTTAAGATTATTTGAAGCACATATTCTTTTTATTAGCATTATAGACCATATATTCTGGGCAATACTAAAAAATTCAACGAAATTTTGCATATTTTGGTGGGGTCCGAACTCTTTTAATCACGAAATTTCGAGTCACGTTAAAAATAGTTTCAAAAAATTATATCAAAATAAAATTCAAAAAACAATTCTCCACAAAAAATGAATGAAATTTAGAATCTTAACTAGCAAGATGCCCGTTCGTTGCACGGAACATGAAGATGCATTTGTATGAGTAGTTTATCTTGTGGGTGAAAAGATGGTATTTTAATGTAATTGCCAGTTGGCTTTGGTTTTTATAAGAGTAGAGAGTAGAGAAATCGTGAAAAAAATGATATTTTAATGCAATTGCCGGTTGTCTTTGGTTTAAAAATTTATAGCCCATTTCTTACAACTTATAGCCCATTTTCTGGGGAAGCCCATTTCTTATGCATCCTCGTCTTGAAAGATTTGCAGCCAGCAGGGCTGAGAAAAGCAAGTAGGCCTCGGTTTTGGTATTCTCCAAAAAAAAGAACTGGGCTAGCCAATTTCAGAAAGAAAAAAATATCAACTGGGCTCGTCATGTGCTTAATAAAAGCGTAAGCGTGGGCTAGATGGGCCACAGCCCCCGCACGGCGCGCAGTTGAGCTCCGTCTCTGAAATTGAAAAACAATTGGGCGAGCTGCTGGGTCCCTGGTGTTATCCGCTCGTTGTGTAATTTTGTCATTTATTGACTACATTGACAATGGCGTGGAACCTAGTTGTCAAACAATTAGGAGGAAGTATTGGTTTGGCTTGTAATAACGAGGCACCTGCTTGCGAAATGCAATGACCCTGCTGGGTCCCTACTGTCAGCCTCTCCACGTATAGTCATCTCCTAATTCCTCTTGGTTGTTGACCATGTTGACAACACTAGACAGCGGCGAGCACAACGAGCTAACCAAGGCGGAGAACGACGGCAAGGCCTCGAACAGGAACGAACAGCAGCCATGGAAGATGCAGCAGTGTAGTGGCAGGTGGAGGGGAGTACGAGGGCAACAACATGCAAGTCAAGCATACAAATGGTACAAAAAGCCCAAGGATTAATTGTTCATCAAATTTTTAGACAAAACCCGGATTGAACATGACAGTAACATCTAACCCAACCACTCTTTTTTGCAGTCACAAACAAATGGATCAGTCTGATCCATAAAATCAACATCCTATGCAAAAGAATTTATTTTAGGATGTCTACAACTTGTTGTAAATAGAAGCCGAGCACGTTTAGAAGCCCATTTGTCCACCTGAAACTTCTTTTTTTGCTGTTCAACATGTTCGTCCATGAGAAATCTCCTGCTGTAAAAATTAAGCCTCATGGACAATAGTAACCTCGCATTCAACAGGAAGAATGTGACAAAGCGTCTGTTTGCCTAGTTGGATGTAAATCGTCCCATTGTTATTGTCCTCAAACGAATGTCATGTGAACTGAGAAAATCCTTGTGCTTATTATGCCAACGATTGGTTATACTTTTTTGTCCATGTGGTTCTGCCTAAGTAGACATGAAGATTGAAAACAGTTATGGTCTGAAAAAAGAGTATGTCGAAAGAATGACAGCTGAACAGTTAATTCTAGTACAATATATACGGGCTTTCAATGTGCATGAAATCATCACCTCTATGTATAAATTCTCCAGAGATCGAAAGCATCGTAGCAAGCCAATAATTATGTCCAGATCAAAACTATACATTCTGATATATATGATCTTGACAGACTCCAGCAACATTGATAGGATATCAGTGGACGAACTCTTCATTGAGCATATAACATAATATTAGTACCCAAAGTGTACTCCAAGATGATATAAAACTTATGCACATAAATGAAAAATGCAGCATATGATTACAAATGTGTAGATGATAATATACGGTACCTGAAAAGGTGAGGAGCCAAACACCAACTCCTTGTGATTATTAAACGGGTCACGAATTACACCCAAGTCTACAGTTTGGGCGCAGAGACGACAGTTATTTCTGAAGGTGTATAACAATTATGAAGGAGCAACCTTTCAAGTGAAGGGGCATCTTCGATGATGAGCTATTGTCCTTCAAAACAAATTCCAATGCTTTTAAGGTGAGGCGACGTTATTTGGAGACAACTGATACCGATTTCTATTCCCAAAACAATCAGCAAGCGCTGCAGGGAAGGGAAACTGGAGTGGATGATGTTGTGCAATGAGGCCTCCGACAGATAAACCACCACAAGTGAAAGTTTTTTTAGCAGTGGGAGTCGAAGCATTTGTACCAGATCGTCTGGTAGATGGCACCGGGTGAAGGTGGCGGTGTGGAGAGAGGAGGAAAACTGCGAGATGGACAACGGTGGTGTGGGCATGAATTCTTGCTATGTTCGTGGTATGAAACTTTCGTGGTAATGGTAGAACTCAAACTGCTGGAGTTTTCTGAATTCAGGGGATGTCAGCCAAGCGTCCACCTTGCCGGGTATGGACAGCAGGTAGCTTGTCGGGATGCAAAGGCATTGAACGGGGCCCTGCTGGTGAGAAGAGACGATGGCTCTGATGAGATCAAATTCAGGAAGGATAGATATCTGATGACAGTCGAGATTGAGGGGCGCGGTGCGCCATAGAGGGCGCCACCGAGTTGAGAGGACTTGTGTGCGGCAACAATCCTTGGTGGGGAGAAGCGAGATGATCTCCTCAAGGATGACGTCAGGGAGATCGCTGATGCGGTCCACCGGAGATTCTACCAGTTCCTCAG
>NC_057807.1:416720009-416743611 GCF_018294505.1 Triticum aestivum
CGCGCTACCGGGTCCGGGATCTATAACCGGCGTCGCCTCTGGCGGGAGCCTCATCTTCTTGGCGCTGGGGCCAGCCGACTCCATTTTCCTTGTGGGCATCGCGCCGAGCTCACGGGTTTGAGATCAGTAGCCAGAGACGATCCTAGTGGTAGTGCGAGTGGGGAAGAATGAGAGCTGGGTATTTCTGTAGGAGTGGAAGAAGAGGAGTAGGCGTTTTCTGTATGAGTGAGGAAGAAGGTGAGCGGGGTTTTCTGGACGAGTGAGGAAGATTGGGGAGCGGGGGGAATTGGGTGGGGAGACGGAAGCGTGAGAGCGAGTTGTTCGTGTTATAAGGCCCGCTGCACTAACTACTCGCTTTTTCCCAAGAACCCCTCTCTTCTTTTGCGTTGCTGCATGACTGGCCATGCATGCAGGATGCCTGTGCCCGCCGCCCACTGCATGCGCCTGGTTTGTTACTAGGCCTATTTAATAGGGTGGTTATGGAGTAAATTAAGGAGATTTATTTTCTCTGTGTGCATCCACCAAATTAGGGGATGAGGTACTGGATGCAGACACTCACATTAAACTAACATTCAGAAGAACAAAAGTTTAGCATGTCTATGCATCTCAATGATTCACCATACTATAACCAATATACAAAACTGTGAGAAGGTGTGGAAATAAAGAAAATCGGTCGATGCTTCTCTGAGCAAAGGGCCACCCTGCGCATGCATTAATTTCCTGGGCATGCTTGTTTCTTCTCAATGTTGCGAGCACTTTGAGCATGTTGGCAACTCCACAGCTATCTAGCTGCCTCATCTTGCAATTGATGCTGATACATTTGCAGCAAACACATGAGGCAATAGAGATGACTCAACATGGGTCCATATTGTGCAGTTCCCCTGATATCCTATTCATTGTCCTGAATCTGAAAAGATAGGAAAATAGTAGCTTTACTTAAACGGTGTTGCAAAACAGTAGCACATATCAATAGCTCGGCATGACAAAACACGATCATTTGGACGAAGGGGATACTGTCCTGCCTAAGAAAGATTACATATAATTTCATAAGTCCTTGGTTGATTTCCACCTTCGGCTGCACTGCTTGTTTGCTCCTCCAGACATGACAGGATCCTTCCCCACTGCATTCAGCAAGTCAACGTACGAATAAGCTAATTTCATCTTGCGGTGGTCATTGCACCTAGTTACAAATGTAGGAATACCTGGAGCACCATGAGGTTAGCTGACAGCAGGTAGATGTAGCCATATAAATTTTGTGTGGTGCTACCAAAATTGAGGTTTGCATACCTTCCCATTATGAGAATTCTTCTTGAAGTTGGTAGAATGTGAAGGCTTGTTCTTTGCATCAAACTCGCCTTTCCCCTGAGATTTGTTCTTGTTGTTTTGGGGCTGGTTGGGCTGGAAGTTCTTCTCGTGTACCATGTGGGCACTAGAAGCTCCCTCGGCGACCCGAGCACGTGTGTGTTTTGCTCTCGCCTTCTCCTCAAAATCAAGAGTGCTAATGAGATCCAAAACAGAAAACTCATGTCTCTTGTTTTCCAAAGAAGTAGCAAAATCGTTCCACAAAGGTGGAAGCTTGGCAATGTTGGTCCCATCAACAAATTTGTCCGGCAACACACACTTAAAGTACTCAAGTTCCTTAGAGAGTGACTGTATCTCATGAGTCTGCTGAACAACAGAGCGCTCATCAGTCATCTTGTAGTCACAGAATTACTCCATGACGTACAACTCGTTGTCAGCGCCCGAGGGACCAAACGTGGCCTCGAGCGTAGCCCACATGTCTTTGCCGCTGTCAAACAACATATATGAATCCACAATGGAATCGTCAAGAACACTCAGCAGGGCAGCTTTGAAGAGGGTATCCATGTTCTGAAAAGCTTCCTGCTGTGTAGGATTAAGATCGCCCTCAAGCTTACCCTTAGTGGCGTCATAGCAGTACATGATCTGAAACCAATATACTGCTCTTGTGCGCCACCTTTTATATTGCACCCCCTTAAAAGTAGGTGGCTTCAAAAGCGCAGCAAAACCACTCGGAGTAAATTGCCTGTGATCAGGTTTTTGGATTGGATTGTTGAATATATGAGCAATTTAGTATGAGATTTAATCCGAATCAGCAGTAAATAGATCATGACGACAATTGCAAACATCAAAGTAATGATGCGGACTAAACCAGGAAGACAGAATCACATATTGTACAACGGGAGCAGAACCGATGTGGTTGATGTTGTCACTCATGTCGTTGATGAAGAGGTTACCGAGGTCGGGGAAGAAGGCTGTCATTGAGGAAGTCGTCGCTGGCAGCAGTTATGGGAGTGTGCTCCCCAAAAACCTGATCGCCCCTCTCCTGTACAGGATCACGAAAGGCGGCGCTCGGAGGACTGCTGTCCCTTCTCGCGGTGCACGCCGGAAGGAGGGCTGGAGAAGAATTGCGTGGCGGCACTAAGATCTGGAACAGTGCGAAACCATATGATACAGCGGTGGCTAGGGTAGAGCATGTCAGGTCGGAGTATAATAGTAGGCCTTTGGCCCCCAAACCCCACGTCCAAGTCAATAATAGCTCAAAAAAAGTCAATAATAGCCCCACCAAAGTTTTTCTCAAAAAAATGGAGTAATTAAGGTGTCCGTTAGTCCCTTTAGTATAAATACAATATCATTAATAATGGCCCCACCTTTTGTCTCACAAAGTAGAGTATGTTGGAGTACAACCGGCTACATGTTTACAATCCGCTTCTCTTCTCTCTCCTCTTCTCTCTCCTTCAACTAAGCACAAATACTATATTTAAATCCTTATAGCCTGCTTATGTCATCTAATTATAGTAGTACTTGCTCTAAAAGTTACTATCCACTGTGTAGTGTGAAATGTCGGGCGTGCAGCGGGTGGTGCCCTCGGTCGGTGCGCCGCTTCAACGACAGAAGCAGTGAGAGGTCGCGTCACCCTGACTTGCCATCAATGTGGAGCGGCGGGCTCAGCTGGCGCCGGGCGGGAAGCGTGAGCGAGAGGGGGGAGGGTTTTTTGTTGGGCCAAGAAGGTGAGAAGCCAACTTGGGATCGGTCCGGACGGGGAAATATCATGTGCTCCCATACTCTGCATATGACACTAGTCTATCTTACTACTCCCTCCTTTCCGGTTTATAGAGATGTTTAGAGTAACATAGTAATATGTTACAGTACAAGTTACTCCCCACTATGACCAGCCTTGGCCTCTCACAGTGCTCCACCATGTATAGCTGCTAAGCCTTCCACGTAGGCATAAAATATGATGTGGCACCAATAAACTAAGCACCTATGCATTGAACACTTGAGTTACTAAGCCATTTAATGCACTTAGCACCTCATCTAAAGAGCAGTAATACTATAGCCAGCTGCTGGCTATAAGCCTACAACCCATCTTATAGTCAACATGTAATACAAAGTGCCTAGGAGCACGTGCTAGAGCTGGCTCTTCATGAAGAGCCCGCTTACCTTCTCTCTCCTCTTCTCTTTCCTCCAACTAAGCAGAAATATACTACTGTTTATTCCTTATAGCCCGCTGACTCAGCTCTATTGTACTTGCTCTAAGCACATCTAAGCACTAGCTAGCACCCCCTTGACCGTGGACCTTGATGGTGTACGTCACCTTGTGTCTCATAATTTTCCTCATCATCATCTGAGTCCTAGAAGATCTCACCCACATCATCATTAGCATGCAGCCTCCTTGATAGACAACATGCGCAAAAGGAGTAGAGGCGACTGGGGACGCACCACCACCACGTCGTGGGCACTCCGTATGTGCTCGTGTGCGTGCAGCATGCGTGTTTTTCCATTGGTGCTAGCTCTAAGGCCGAGGCTGCGGTCGTCTTCGTCTCCGACTAGTAGTTGAGCAACGACAGCAAAGAGGTGCTACAAGAGATGCGTATGCGCTGTTGCATGCGAGCTTCGCCGTAGCACGACGAATCGGACATCGCCGCGGATGGCGCATGCCTCCATGCAGCCGAGTGTGTACGCATGCATGTGTTATTCACGTGCATTCTATGGCCGAGCGTGTGTGCATGCACGTCTTGTGTACGTGCGTTGTGTGCTCCATGTTGTGCGCGTATGTGCATGAGTTGGATCGGATGGAGTTAGTGCGTTCGCTTGTGTACATTTTTAGAGTGTAGATTCACTCATTTTGTTTCGTGTGTAGTCCCTTATTGAAATATCTAAAAAGACTTATATTTGGGAACGGAGGGAGTATAAAACATCTTCAACTTAGCATCGTGATGTACTGTTTCTAGTGGTTAGCAAAAAGTTCATGTTCTTTTAGTTGTTTATAGGTGGGCAGGCGACAAAAAACAGGGGAAAACACGCAAGGTTCCTTGCAGACGCTCCACCACGAGGTTCCTTGCTCCTCCTCGGTCGTCAGGTGTCGGGGAAACTGATCCTCGAACACCTATGGGGCCGGCGGACCGGGCCCCTTTCGGTTCGGTGGGGGGCGGAGATCGCACGAAGAGCAGATCGAGGCGAAGCACATGAGCAGTTTACCCAGCTTCGGAGCTCTCCGGAGAGATAACACTCCTACTGCTGCTTGTCTGGTCCTATTCTGTTCTTGCTCTAGAGAGAGAGCGTAGTGTCTTTCTGGGTTATGAATGAGTCAAACCGAACCCGAACCAACCAACCCCCCCTACGTTGCGCGTGGGCCTCCTTTTCTACGCCAAAGGGGTCACCGACAGGTGGCAACGCAGAGAAGGGTACAAATGTAAAAAGTGAGGTGGTTGGTACAGCTACTTGTACAGTGCACCCTACCTAACCCTGACGGCAGGGGACAAGGGCATTAAGTGCCCGTTTGCATCGCCCAAACAGTGCAGAAAAGGACCGTTAGGGGCGCCGCCGTTCGCCACGATGGCGATCTTGTCAGCTTCGCATGCCCCTGCGCACCGCTGGCTGCACAGCCTTCCGCCACGCGCGCCTGGAGAAGCCCCCAGGGCGACACGTTGGTGGATGCGCTGGAGCGTGGGCACAGAGTGGCCGCTTGCCGCGGCAAGCGCCTTGCCGCTGCTGTTATCTTGTCGAGTCCGGAGGCTTGTCACTTACTGGGCCTTGAGGTACCTTGGTTGGTCTTCCCGGCAAGCTCCTCTTGCCGGGGCCTTGTTGCCTTGCCGGAGCGCGAGGCGCGTCGCGGCAAGTTCCTTGGAGTGTCCTGGTTGGCCTTCCCGGCAAGCTCCTCTTGCCGGGGCCTTGTCTCCTGAGCTTAAATACTTTGTTCTTGAATGGCTCCAAGGGAACCATGGAGGATCTTGTTGTTCGCCCGGCAAGCCTTGCCGCGGGGTGCTGCAACTGCCCGTGCACAAGTTCGGGGTACTAGGGTACCCCTATTCTAGTACACCGACAGGAGCCCCCGGGCCTGGGCCAGACACGGTGCCGAGCGCTATTGGGCCAGGCCCAAGACAGGGCACGAGCACACGCGGACTAGGCCACACCGAATCTCACTCCGTATCCACCGTGCTCTCCCATAACGGCACGTCTTGAACGCGGCATCGTGGGAGAGATCGTGGGTGGTTGTTTATTTGGAAGGGCGAAACGTCCGCCCCGTCCCTCTTTATAAGTAGAGGAAACAGGGGCAGTTCATTCCCCCTCGCTGGTTGCTGCTACTCCATCTTCACGAACCTCCGCCGCTCCCCCCTTCTTCTCGAAGCCGAGAGAGCAGCGCTCCGCCCCCCATTGCCACCAGCATCACCACGCCGTCGACCTCCCTCACCACCTCCGCCATGGCCCCGAAAGCCGACAAGGGAAAGGGCGTGAAGTCGGCCAAGGCGCAGCGGCTCGTGGCGCTGCGGAAGGAGCGGGCGATCTTCTCCCCTCAGCTCGGCGTGCAGGAGCTGAGGGAGTACTTCTACCTCTTTTGGGCAACGGAGATGCGTGCGCATCCGCGCACGAGGGTACTCCCGGCCGCTGCTTCGGAGCTGGCTCCAAACGGGTACCCATTCTTCGCGCTATTCTTCTATTGCGGGCTCTGCCCGCCCTTCTCGGAGTTCTTCTGTGATATCATGAACACATACGGCTTCCGCCTCCTTGACTTCACCCCCAATGCCGTTCTGACCATGGCAGTTTTCGCACATTTGTGCGAAAACTTTGTCGGAGTCCACCCCAGTGTTGCCCTTTTCCGCCACTACTTCATACCTCGGGTCGAGAGAGGAGAGCCGCTTGCCAGAGGGATTGCCTGGATCTCGAGAGTCGGCAAGAAGGAGGCGTACTTGGAGGGTGAGCTCCGCAGCAAGTGGGATGAGTGGAGAGCGGAGTGGTGCTGGATTGTCGAGGAGAATCCGCAGCCCTTCACCGCCGTGCGCCAAACTGCAATAGTGCGCGGCAATGACTGGAGCAACGTGGCCCCGGAAGACGAGAGGCTGAAGATCGCCATTACTAGGATCCTTCGCCTCAGGCTTGCCGGGCTCACTGTAGGCACTGTAGGCGCAGATTTCCTCCACCGCCGCATCGCCCCCCTGTAGGAGAGGGGAAGGCCCGGCTGGGAATTCAAGAACTCGGCGGACATCATGAGGCTGCGGTCGGGCCTCAACTACAACTTCACAGTCTTGGAGCTGGATGCAATGCTCCTGGAGTTGTTCAAACGCGACCCCCAGCACCCATTCACACTGCCGAGGGGCGTTGTCCCATTATGCAGCAATTCTTCGCTTGACCGGATCCGCGCCATGATGCCGTTGTGTGATTCACACGGAATCGTTCCAACTTGGCAAGAGCCTGCGGATGACGTCGTGCAAGCGTTCTTCGACAACTTGGAAGAAGTGCCGGTCCACGCTGACGAGCAGAAGAGCCTCACCCGTGACACCACCGACGAGGAGCTGCAGCGCATCACCACTAGGGCGGAAGAGGTTGCGGCCGCAGCTGCCGCGGGCGTGTTTGGGTTCACTGTGGAGGAGGCGGAGGCTATAGAGGCGGCAAACCTTGCCGAGCGCGCGGAGTCCATTGGCGAGGAGGAGCCTGCCAGTT
This sequence comes from Triticum aestivum, assembly GCF_018294505.1. Taxonomy (NCBI): domain Eukaryota; kingdom Viridiplantae; phylum Streptophyta; class Magnoliopsida; order Poales; family Poaceae; genus Triticum; species Triticum aestivum. The sequence continues at coordinate 416,726,970 of NC_057807.1, forward strand.
CCGAAGCCGAGCCGAGCGAGGCCGGCGAGGAGGAGCCCGAGCCTTCAGAAAACTTGCCGCAGTCGGAGCCCCCGGCCCCGCCAAGAAGGCGCCTTCGCAGGGCCGGGGACGCAGCGGGGCGGCAGCCGGGTCAACAGCCGCCGAGCTGTGCGACGCGCTCTACCGCGGCAAGCAATGTTGCCGCGGGAGCGCCTCACGCAACAGCGGCAACTGGAGCGGGATCTTCCAGGGCCACCGCCGCCGCCCCCGCCAAGCGGGCAAGCGATCCTACTCCTCCACCTCGCCGCACCGGAGGAGGGCCGGACTTGATCTTTCCGCGCTCAGTTCCGACGAGGAGGAAGAAGAGTAAGTTTCTTTGGTGCTCTTGTAGTTCTTCAATCTTGTTGTTTATATCTTGTATCTGACTTGCTCCAATCTGGACTCCTTTCTTTTCAGGACGCTGGCCCAGAGAGCGGCGAAGAGGGCCAAGGCCGCGGTGATTGTCATCGAGGATGACCCCACCGTGTCAGCAGGAGGTGGGTCCGAGACCACCTTGACGGACCCGGCAATCACTCCTCAAAGCAGCCCCCAGCACAGCCCCCAGCATAAGTTCATAGTTTAGCCTTCTGCTGCCGGGCGTGCTTGAGTGCTTTTTCCTTTGTTGATATCTTGCTTGTTGATTTGTGTAGGAGCAGAGCAGCCACATCAGGAGCGCCCGAAAGCTGGTCCCAAAGTGCCATCTGCTTCGACTACGCCGCCAAGGGAGGGGTTCCCGGTAAGGGAGCGCTCTCCGGCAAGGGAGAACTCTCCGGCAAGGGACAGCACCGTTGATCCTGCGGTAACCGAGACTGCAACTCCAGATCTTGGCGCAGGTAATTCACTTGTCCAAAAACTTTCCCTTGGGTTCTTCTTCTTCTGATTTTCTTCTCTTGGATTTTTGATTGATTTTTCTCCCTTCTTCGTTCTTCAGACCCCTCTGCTACTGAGCCAATGGAGACAGAGGGCGCCGGTGAGGAAAGGGCCGGTGCTGATGAGACCGCTGGCGAGGAGGCCGCCAGGGCTGCCGCTGCAGAAGCCGGCGAGGGGTCGGGCGATCGCACTGACGACCCTGAGGCCGCAGGAGCGCCAGGCGCTGCGCTGACCGCCGATCCCTCTGCCGCTTCTGCAGAGCCGGGCTCCGAGGAGCCCCAGCCGGGCGCCTTCTTGAAGGCCGGCGACAATATCTTCATCAAGCTACCCTGGGCGTCGAGCTCCAGGGCGCCAGTCGAGGGGGAAACTTTCGACGGGGAGGTGCTCGCCTCTGCTGGACTATCGTTGGTCGACGTGCCCAGCAGCAGCAGCGGCGAGCCTGAGGAGGAGCAGCTGCTGCGGAAGCTGCTGTCACTCTACCGCGCCCGGCAAGCCAAGCTGGCTTCCCGGGAAGCGCTTGTCGCGAAGGCGGGATTTGACATGGAGAAGCGCGCGGAGGAGCTCCGGGGCCACAATCAAGAAGCTCTCCGGTCCCTGGCGCAGGAGCGGGAGCGACTCGACGAGGAGCGCACGGCCTTCCTTCTCGAGAAGGCCGAAGCTGAGGTGGAGCAAAGGCTGGCCACCGAGAAGCAGTCCGCGCGGGAAGGTGAACTAGTGCAGCGGAAGGCCAACCTCGACAGCTACGAGGAAGAGCTCGCCGAGCACGAGCAAGCACTTGGCGGGGCGCTCAAGGAGGCAAAGGACGCTGCAGCAATTGCAGAGGCCGCCAAGAAAGAACTGGAGGAGAAGGTGGCGCAGCTGGAGACCAACATTGGGAAGAGCAGCGAGGAGCTTGCCACGCTCAAGCGTGAGCGTGAGAAGGATGCTGCCGCCCACGATGAGCTGCAAGGTCTTCTCGCTGAGAGGGGCAAGGAGCTCAGCGCCGCCAAGGATTCCAAAGAAGACCTGGAGCTAAAGCTGGCCACGCTGACGCAGACGCTGGAGGCCGCCAAGGAGCGGGAGAAGACCTTGTCGGAGAAGGTCAAGGCTGACGCGGCGCTGCTGGAGAGCATTGCAGTTACCCAGAACTCGTTCAGAGACACTGTGGAGCACTGGACCGAGGGTCTAGTGAACATTGCCGCAGTCAGAAACGAGGAGCTGGCGCAGCTGGGGATGGAGGACTTTGGGTATCCTTTCGACGAGAGTCTTCAACCCAGCGCCAAGCTCAGCCTGTTCTTCAAGGGCGTGGCGACGGCACTCCAGCGACTCCGGGAGAGGATCCCGAAGCAGCTGGCCGACGAGTCGTGCAAAATCTGCGCCGGGGTTCTCCAGAAGGTGCTGATGAAGGTGGCCTTCCGCAATCCAGGCCTCAGCTTCACCAACGTCCTCAGGTCCTTGCCGCCTGACGCTGATCTGGATGCACTCAAGGCCCTTGTTGCACCCATTGTGGACAAGGTGAGCGAGATCAAGAGGGTCGAGGGCGGATGCATAGACTAGGCCGTCCATTTCTTCTTTTCCCGTGCTGCTGCTAATCATGTTATGAAAACATTCTGTTAGAGCTGCGACAAGTTATCTTGTAATATAACTTTATTTCTGTTATCAATTGCTATGTTATTTCTTCTACTAGATTCCTTCCTTTGTATGTTTTTACCCTACGCTTCTAGGGAACTTGTCGGCGCAGGCACCCGAGCCGCGAGCGCTGAGTGCGGAACTTCAGCAGCCTGCTGGCGGCGCTGCTTCCGACAAGAAACCTTGTCGCGACTAGATGCAGCACACTTAAGCTTTTGAGCGGACTCGAAACAAAGTAAGGGCGCAACTAGCCACGAGTTGGTTCCTCCGCGCACAGGTTTTCCATACAAAGCAGGGTCGTTCGTGGAAGATAACTCAAAAATTTAAAAACTGATTGCTCAAACTTTGGCAACTTAGCTTTTCTGTCGTTTGCTTCCCGGCAAGGCAAGACTTCGCTTGAACGACGCCTGGTCCATACCACAATCTTCTCCTTCCCCCCGGCAAACATGTGTGCGAGGGAACCTCCTTTTCCTTTGTTGAAAAAGAAGAAAGAAGAGAAAATAACGATATGGAGCCCTTCGGCTCGTTACTGCTCACCGGATGTAGGTGCTGCACAAAGTGTCAGATAACGCATGCGAGAAAGAAACTAATGCATGAAATGGACAAGTTGTGCGGAGCACATGGGGTTCTTTTTATGCACGGGATCTGTGCCCGGCTTTGTACAAAGGATTACATGCAACAGCGGCAAGACTTGTACAAAAGGTGGTTGCCGGAACGGGGTTCCGGCAACCACGCCCTACGGGAAAAACTTACAAAGATGTTCTATGTTCCAGGAGTTGCTCACCGGAATGCCATCTTGGGTCTCAAGGCGGACAGCGTCGGGCCTTGTGACTCATCTCACCCGATAAGGGCCTTCCCACTTCGGCGTCAACTTGTTGGAATTCTTGGCGGACTGAACGCGCCGAAGAACAAGGTCGCCTTCCTCGAAGCTTCTGGCCTTAACTTTGCGGCTATGGTAGCGGCGCAAAGCTTGCTGGTATCGAGCACCTCGTACAGCAGCCTGAAGACGATCTTCCTCAAGGAGCAGCGCGTCGTCTTGTCGCGGTTGTTCTTGCTCAAACTCATCATAAGCGAGCACTCGAGGCGATCTGTATACGAGTTCCATGGGGAGAACTGCCTCTGCTCCACAGACTAGAGCGAAAGGTGTCTGGCCAGTGGCTCGATTTGGCGTTGTTCTGATCGACCAAAGAACCACCGGCAGCTCCTCGATCTAGCTTCTTTCGCACTTGCGCCGCCTGTCGAAAGTTCTGGTCTTGAGCCCACGCAGCACTTCAGCATTTGCCCTCTCTGCTTGACCGTTGCTTCTCGGATGAGCAACAGAAGCGAAGCAGACCTTGGCGCCAAGGTCTTGGACGTACTGCATGAAGGTGCGGCTCGTGAATTGCGTGCCGTTGTCGGTGATGATCCTGTTAGGGATCCCGAAACGGCAAACAATTGACCTGAAGAACTTGACTGCTGACTGTGCTGTCACCTTCCTCACTGGCTGCACTTCCGGCCACTTTGTGAACTTGTCGATTGCGATGTACAAGTACTCAAAGCCCCCGATAGCTCGGGGGAAAGGGCCGAGGATATCGAGCCCCCAGACCAAAAATGGCCAGGATAAAGGGATCGTCTGGAGAGTTTGAGCTGGCTGGTGTATCTGTTTGGAGTGGAACTGGCACGCTTCACACTTGGTTACTTGTGCAGTTGCATCTTGGAGGGCTGTCGGCCAAAAGAAGCCTTGCCGGAAAGCTTTGCCGGCAAGTGCCCTTGCGCCTATGTGGTGGCCACATATGCCTCCATGTATCTCTGCCAACAGCTTGTGTCCATCTTCCCGGCAAATACACTTCAATTTCACACCGTTGAGTCTTGTTCTGTATAGTATGCTATCGACAAACTGGTACATACTTGACTGCTGGGCTACTCTTTCCGCTTCTTCTTGCTCTTCGGGAAGTTATCCTATCTGAAGGAAATGGACAATCTGTTGTGCCCATGCTGGAGCTTGTGGCTCGACAACAAGGACTAAAGGCACATCTGCTGCTGCGGGAACATCCGCTTCTACGGCAAGGACTTGCGGCCCTGCCGGAGCTTGATGTTCCCCGGAAACTTGCCGGAGCAAAACTTGTCGGGAGCGTCTGCTTCAACGGAACAAACCATAGGTTTTGCCGGAGCAGACTGCCCCTCAGCATTCTTGGTGTTGATCTTGGGGACTTTCTTGGCGGCGGCTTCGGGGAGCTGTGCCGGAAAGTAGTCGCTAGAAACCAACTTCCTCTTCTTGCTTTGTCCAGTTGAGGGTGTTACGGATGGTTGAGTCAACTTGAGCACAAAGATCCCTGGTTCCACAGGTAACTTTAGTGCGGCGCACTTTGACAGGCCATCAGCAATGTCATTCTGAGCTCTCGGGATATGTTCCATCTGTAGGCCGTCAAAGTGCTCTTCTAGCTTCCTCACTTCATCAACATATGCTTCCATCAATGGACTCTGGTAGTTCGTGTTCACTTGGCGGACGACAAGCTGTGAGTCTCCCCTGACAATGAGCTTCTTGATCCCAAGGTCTGTTGCGATTCTGAGACCGGCAAGCAATCCTTCATACTCTGCAGTATTGTTGGTTGCTTGCTCCTTGGGAAAGTGCATCTGGACTACGTACTTGAGGTGCTCTCCGGTGGGTGCGACAAGCAGCACACCCGCACCAGCGCCTTGCAGCGAGAAGGAACCATCAAAGTACATCAGCCACTCTCTGCTTGCCTCTTTGACGGGAATGCTCGTCTCTGGAATTTCTTCATCTGGGGTTGGCGTCCACTCTGCTATGAACTCTACCAATGCTCTGCTTTGGATAGTTGAAGTGCTCTCAAACTTGAGGCCAAATCTTGACAATTCCAGCGCCCACTCGACAATCCTGCCTGTTGCTTCTGGATTTTGCAGTATCCTCTTCAGCGGAAAGCGAGTGACGACTGTGATTTCATGTGCTTGGAAGTAATGGCGCAGCTTTCTCGAGGCCATGAGAAGGCCGAAAAGCAACTTCTGCACACCAGAGTACCTTGATCTAGCCCCCTGCAGATGGGAACTGACAAAGTAAACTGGACGCTGCACCATTCTCTTCTGCATCTTATCATGCTCCTGCGCAGATCCATCTTTGTCGGGACCAGAGCTTGTCGGCGAAGCCCCCTGCTTGTCGCTGGATGCATCTGCCGTGGTTGCTGGCTCATCATCTGCCTCTCTCTCCGCCACTAACGCAGCACTAACCACTTGATTGGTTGCCGCTGTATAAAGCAGCAACTTCTCTTGCGGCTTAGGTGCGACAAGTGTTGGAGTGGAGGACAGGTATCTCTTCAAGTCCTGCAGCGCAGGCTCCGCCTCTGGAGTCCATTTCATTGGACCTGCCTTTTTCAAAATTTTGAAAAATGGCAGGGCGCGCTCAGCAGATCTAGAGATAAACCTGCTGAGAGCAGCCACGCAACCGGCAAGCCTTCGTACATCCTTGACGCGCTTTGGTGCTTCGATCTGCTCAATGGCCTTGATCTTGTCGGGATTGGCTTCAATTCCCCGCTGAGACACGAAGAACCCGAGAAGCTTGCCGGAAGGGACTCCAAAGATGCACTTCTCGGGGTTAAGCTTGAGGTTGATCTTGCGCAGATTTGCAAATGTCTCGTCTAAATCTTGAATCAGGGTCGCCCTGTTCTTGCTCTTGACCACTATGTCATCCATGTAAGCTTCCACATTTCTGTGCATTTGCGGCTCAAAAGCGCGGTGGACTACCCTTGCGAATGTTCAACCAGCATTCTTCAAACTGAAAGGCATCCGTACGAAGCAGTACGTGCCACACGGGGTGATAAATGCGGTTTTCTCTTCATCCTCTTCTGCCATGAAGATCTGATGGTATCCTGAGTATGCATCAATAAATGAAAGCAAATCACATCCGGCTGTGGAGTCAACAATCTGGTCAATGCGCGGCAAGGGAAATGGGTCTTTGGGACAAGCTTTATTAACATCAGTGAAGTCAATACAAAGTCCCCATTTCCCGTTAGCCTTGCGCACAACAACAGGATTGGCCAACCACATGGGATGGAGCACTCCTCTGACAAGGCCTGCTGCTTCCAACTTCTTGATTTCTTCTGCGATGAATTCTTGGCGCTCCACTGCCTGCTTCCTGACTCTCTGCTTGACGGGCCGCGCATGAGGATAGACGGCAAGGTGGTGCTCAATTACTTTCCTGGGAACACCGGGGATATCAGACGGTTGCCATGCAAACACGTCAACATTCGCCCGCCGGAAAGCAACGAGCGCGCTTTCCTATTTGGTGTCAAAAGTGGCGCTGATGGTGAAGGTACCACCAGCGCCATCCTCCTTGGCGTACACCTTCTTGGTCTCAGGTGGAGCTGCCATTGCCTTCTTACACTTGCCTGTGGAGCTCGATGGTGCGTCCTCGACGGTAGCGTAGCACTCCGAAGAGGTGCGCTTGCCGGAGTGCACATCAGAGCTCTTGCCGGACTTGGTCTTCTTCTTCCCCCCGGGAGCTTCAGCGGCAAGTGTCTTGCGTTCTGCTGCGGCTGCTGCTTCCCGGTAGATCTTGTCGGCACAGATAAGAGCATCCTTCTTGTCACCAGGGACAGAGATGACACTTATCGGGCATGGCATTTTCAGTACATTGTACGCATAGTGAGAGGCTGCCATGAACTTGGCGAGTGCCGGACGGCCAAGGATTCCATTGTAAGCTAATGGAAAGTCAGCAACATCAAATGTGACCCTCTCAATCCTAAAGTTCAGTTTGCTGCCAAATGTTACCGGCAACGTGATGTTTCCCTTTGGCTTGCTCCTTCCCGGGTTGATTCCTAGAAATGTACCGGTCTCTTCGAGCTCGCTGTCAGGGATCTGGAGTTTCTGGAGCACCGCGGAGGAGATCAGGTTCAAGCCGGCCCCGCCGTCAACTAGCATCTTAGTGACCTTGAGGTTGCGGATTGTTGGTGAAACCAACATCGGAAAGCACCCGACCGCAGTTATGCGATCCGGGTGGTCCTCAATATCAAAGATGATAGGCGTGCCGGACCATTTCAGAGGCTTGCGTGACTCGACGGGTGGTTTTGCTACATTAACTTCCCGCACCCACTGCTTGAGCTGACGGTGCGAGGTATGCAGAGAAGCACCACCGTCAACGCACAGGACCTCTGTGGCTTTCTGGAACTCCTGCTCATCAGTCTCCTCGTCATCCATGTCTTCATCGTCGTTGTCATCTTCATCCTTGTCGCGGCCGTGGGGAGGTCTATCTCCTTGCCGCTGCTTGGCCTTGCCGCGGCGTCCTCCTCGGCCGGGACGTTTCTTGTCGGATCCCCCAGCACCTTCCTGGGCCTTCTCCTTGTCGCGCCGCTCGTATTCAGCTTTCTGTTGCTCAAGAAGCTGCTCGACTTTCTTACAATTCTGGAGATCATGGCCCTTGGTGCGGTGGATCTTGTAATACTGCTTGTTGGTGCCGTCCTGCTTGTCGGCGACCGCCACCTCCGCGGCAACCTCCTTGCCGGAGTTACCAGCTTTGGCTTCCTTGGCGCCACCACCATTGCCGGACTATTCAACAACTAGCACCTCTTTGCCTTTCCTCCTTCTGTTGTTCCGTCGCCGGTTTTTCCTTTACGTGGTAGCGTCTTCACTGTCAGATCCTCCTGCTCCTACATTCTCTCTAGGGAGTCTCCTCCCTTCCTCAGCACGTGCACACTTGTCGGCCAGTGCATATAACTCACTGACGTCCCTGATCTTGCACATCGCCATTTCCTCCCGCATCCTGCGGTTCCGCACGTTCTGATGGAATGCGCTGATCACCGCGGCAGGGTGGACGTCTGGGATGTTGTGCTGCACACTGCTAAATCTCTGAATGTACTTGCGCAGGGGCTCTCCTTCCTTCTGGGCGAGCAGATGAAGATCACTCTCCTGGCCATGAGGCTTGTGTCCGCCTGTGAAGGCGCCGACGAATTGATGGCACAGATCAGCCCAAGAGGATATTGAGTTGTCCGGCAAGTGCATGAGCCAAGATCTGACGTTGGGCTTGAGCACCAGCGGGAAGCAGTTGGCAAGGATCTTGTCATCCCGTCCCCCGGCAGCCTGCACCGCGATGGTGTAGATGCTGAGGAACCCTGACGGATGCGTCTTGCCATCGTACTTCTCCGGTACGTCTGGCTTGAAGTTTTTCGTGCTGGGCCACTGGACTTGCCGCAGCTCACGAGTGAACGCAGGGCAACCTACCGCGTACGGCAGATGGCCTGGTTCCCCTGGCGCATGCATGTCATCGAGGGCCCAGCATGCTTGTCGGATTGACGTCGCGCTTCACTTTGGCGCTCGATGCGAGTTCGAGCGTCTTCTTGTTGGTGATCATGAAGGACTTGGCGCTGATCGCGACGAGCTCGTGGATCCGACGATGCAGTGGAGTCGCTGTCGAGGTGGATCCGGCGAGTCGGCCTTCAGGGCGGTGATTGCATGGTAGTTGCACCTCCACCCGTTTCGTCGCCACCGGCTCGCGCCTGGCAACCCTGCCGCGGCGGTGACGCGCTCGGCCGCTGTGGAGTGTCGCCGTTGGCGTAGCCGATGAGACTCTAAATTGTGGCCCTCCATTCGTCGATCCTGTCCGACGTCGGAGGGTAATCTAGGAGAAGTTGAGCTCGCACCAAAGCTTCTGCTGGAGTGGTGGGTGGCAGTGGGGGACGGTGGGAGGAGCGGGACGTGCTCGGACTTCTAACTATGTTGGAAGGAGCAGTATCCCGTCTAGGCGACCGTGCCCCGCTCGTGCCAGCACGCTGGCATGCATGCTGGTCTTGAGCGCCCCGAGATCCACCAGCTTGGTCTTGGCCTATCATGCATATGGCATTGCTAGTTCCATGACGCTATTGGTCTTGTACCTCCTGAGAGTGGCGTGGAACATGTACAGTCGCCGAGGCTTGTGCAGCCTTGTTCTTTGACCTGGCGGCATCATGAGCTTCCTCGTCGACGTCCATTCTTTTGCCGGCGTCCATTCCACCACCCGTTTGCTCCAACGGTGGCGGAAGTGACGTGGATGGAGCGGCTGCCGCTGAAGTCTTCTTCTTCGGTGGCATGTTCACACCTATGGGGCCGGTGGACCGGGCCCCTTTCGGTTCGGCGGGGGGCGGAGATCGCACGAAGAGCAGATCGAGGCGAAGCACACGAGCAGTTTACCCAGCTTCGGAGCTCTCCGGAGAGATAACACTCCTACTGCTACTTGTCTGGTTCCATTCTATTCTTGCTCTAGAGAGAGAGCGTAGTGTCTTTCTGGGTTACGAATGAGTCCAACCGAACCCGAACCAACCAACCCCCCCTACGTTGCGCGTGGGCCTCCTTTTATACGCCAAAGGGGTCACCGACAGGTGGCAATGCAGAGAAGGGTACAAATGTAAAAAGTGAGGTGGTTGGTACAGCTACTTGTACAGTGCACCCTACCTAACCCTGACGGCAGGGGACAAGGGCATTAAGTTCCCGTCTGCATCGCCCAAACAGTGCAGAAAAGGACCGTTAGGGGCGCCACCATTCGCCATGATGGGGATCTTGTCAGCTTCGCATGCCCCTGCGCACCGCTGGCTGCACAGCCTTCCGCCACGCGCGCCTGGAGAAGCCCCCAGGGCAACACGTTGGTGGATGCGCTGGAGCGTGGGCACAGAGTGGCCGCCTGCCGCGGCAAGCACCTTGCCGCTGCTGTTATCTTGTCGGGTCCGGAGGCTTGTCGCTTACCGGGCCTTGAGGTACCTTGGTTGGTATTCCCGGCAAGCTCCTCTTGCCGGGGCCTTGTTGCCTTGCCGGAGCGCGAGGCGCGTCGCGGCAAGTTCCTTGGAGTGTCCTGGTTGGCCTTCCCGGCAAGCTCCTCTTGCCGGGGCCTTGTCTCCTGAGCTTAAATACTTTGTTCTTGAATGGCTCCAAGGGAACCATGGAGGATCTTGGCGTTCGCCCGGCAAGCCTTGCCGCGGGGTGCTGCAACTGCCCGTGCACAAGTTTGGGGTACTAGGGTACCCCTATTCTAGTACACCGACATCAGGAATCTATGCTCTTCAACTCTTTTCTTTTACGTGAGCTTTGTTCATCCTTTTCCCAACAAGCGAGACATCTAGCATCAAGGTGCACGTGTCATGCAAGAAAATGGAGATAATTAGATAAGCAGTGCGTAAGTGAGTCATGCGGGGGGGAAAGCGGGGGGAAACCCTTTTCCATAAGTGAGTCGTGCACTTCGATGGCACCTACGCAATATTTTTTCTCCTCGATGGCACGTGAATGGCATGTGAATAGTGCACGTACTCAAGGACGGAGCATGAGATGGTAGTAATGACATGGTCAGCCCTTTTTTGGAGAGAGTACGTACTACTAGTAATAACTTTGATGTGTCCCGTCAACTCGCAGAACGACGAGAAGCTTGATTACGCCTTCTCCCTCCCCAATGCGGGCGCGGTGGCTCGCAGCACAAGGAGAAACTTTTGCTTACAAGCAGTGGACGTGCAGGAGTTCATTTGGTGTCAGATTGCCAGAAGCACTATCGTAGAACCATCGACTTCCGGAAGAGGCGAAGAGCCAAGCCAAGGTCACCTACTAACCTTAGGCTAGGCGTAGTGGGAGTAACATAAGTAGAGGTACCTCCTTTTTTTATTCTAGAAACAACCACACGCAAATATCAAGGTGTTGGTTACGTAGAACAAATTTCCTGCAGTGCGTGCTCAGCCCTCCTCTATCTCTCTTCTCAGCCAGCCAGCGGACGCGCGGAGCCCATCGTCTGTTTGCTCACATGCGGCCCCACATGTCAGTGAAAACGCAAGAGGAACCACTGAACCTGCACATCTTTCACCTCGACATGCTGGTGATGAAAAAGAAATCCAAGAAATATCTTCGGTGGCCGCTTTTGGAGTTACTCAAGAGTAGTAAGATTTTATTTACAGTTTAACCCAAGATGCACACCTCATGGCTTCAACTTATCAACTACCACTCTATTTTCTTTCATGACATGACCTGGATGCTGGATGTCCCATGTGTCGGCAAAAGGAGGAAGAACCCGACCAAATCTTCGGTTGTGCTCTCGGATTAGACTAGTTGTGCTAACTTAAAAAATTTATTGTGTACTCCCTCCGTTCCAAAATACTTGACTTCCATTTGTCCAAAAATGGATGTGCCTATATACTAAAACATTTGTAGATACATATATATTTTGACAAATACTACCTCCATCCGGGTTTATTGGTCCCCATTATATTTCGTGCCAAATTTTGACCATAGATTAAACTAACAAAATGTTTACGCATGTCACCAAACATTATATTTTTGAAAACTATGTTCAAATACGAATCCAATGAGATAATTTTGCTTGACATGCATTAACATTTTGTTAGTTAAATCTTTAGTCAAAATTTGACACAAACTACAGAGGGGACCTATAAACCAGGACGGAGGTAGTAGAACGGAGGGAGTAGAATGGATGCAAGTTTTTGTATTGGGAAGAAGAGTACGGGGCTGTTTGGATTGAAGCTAGCAGATGCCTAGCCAAAATATTGGCGTTGACCGAAGGCTGGGAATCTATTTGGTTGATGGCCAACTATTTGGCATGCCCACACTGCATAGGCTGCTGCAGTTCATTTTAGTGCCAACTACGGGTGTGCTTAGGGCGGCCGGATGGTGCGCCAATATTTTGGCGTGCCAACGGATTGGTAAGGCCAGCCGGGGCTCAATCCAAACAACCCCTACATCCATATATTGATAGAGCGTTGGAGCTGGACTTACAAGTGGGACCGCAGTTGAGGAAACCGACTATCGGCAAACCCCCACCTCACCCGCCGCGCGATGGCTGAGTTAGAGAAATGATGAGGTTGAAGAGATTTCTCTAGCACGGACTCCAAGAAATATGGTGTCAGGTGGAAGTCGTGCTGGTGGCGTGTGTCGTACTCCTGGACGTGAAAGCTTGTTCTGGTCCATGCCACCCTACTACTCCTACTACTTACTATATAGTACTACTAGTATCGAGGATTCGAGGTGCTGGTTACGTAGTACAATATGGCTACAGTAAAAACACCCGCACGACGCGCGAAGCATGTGAAGCTAGTACAAATAGTGTACTACTATTGTTGATGATTGGCCTCATCCGATAACCTGTTGCAATGCATGTACAATTATGTATTCAGAAAATATTTTTTTTGCCTCGTCACACCACTCACTCACAGAAACAACTCGAAAGCCATTCATAAATTTAGTAAGTTTATCACAGGCTTATCATTTTATTACATACAACAGGTCATCAACCCACATCGACAACGAGGATACATTATAAATACTAAAGTTTTCACCACACAACAAATAACAAGCAATGAAATGAACTTCAACTCAACCATTCCTCAGTGTTGGAAACGCTTGCTTTGAACCACAAGTGATTCTCTGGGACGGGGCATCTAGTGTCGATCTCGAGACCAACGCAGGACTGATCATCCAGGCTGAAGCGGCCTACTATATCAGTACCAGGGTAGGGAACCACGCTAATGTCCGAGGTATAGACACAGTTGCTTCTCATAAACAGTGCTAGTAACGTTGTGTCAACAGTAGTTGGATCGCCTTTCACCATCATCGGATAGTTTTGTCCAAGGAAGAGCGAGTTTTCTCCAATACTATCAATTCTGTACCAGGGAGAAGGTGTGTGCGCTAGCACACTAGTATCCATCCCGAATACCATGCAACAGGTGTTGGAATAGGTCCGGAGAGTGCGACCATGGGAGACTACACCTGCTTCCTTAGCAGTATCATCATCAGTGGGCTGTATACATACGAGAAGAGGTGATCCATCAGAATTAGTTGCCAGGCGCCAACGAGTACTGCTCGTCCTCATGCTCGTGATCATCACCATCGTCATCTCCCCCTTGGTTATAAAATTTTTCAAGTATAGGTGATGGAATTTTCACAGGACCTTGGAAACACAAGAAGAAGGTTATTAGTAAAGGGAAACTTGCTAACCCGCATGCATGTGGATGAAACAATTATAATTACGGTGGAAGACAAATATACCGAAATCATAACGATTCCATGCAAAAATAGTGCCACTAGTGGTGGCAGCAAACTCAAGGCCCTCGTATTCAATTGCATCACAGTACTCATCCGTGTATAGAAACTGATTTTTGAGCAATGTCCATCGAGTCAAACCAGCAATGACGGCAACAAGCTTGTCGAAGATAGCAACAACTTCATAGTTTTTGTAATTCCAAGAGCGGGTAGGAACTGGAGAAATTGCTATCTTCCGTAGAAGACAGTCACCATGATTGTATTTGAACGTGCGTACAATACCGGTGTGCTCAACCTCTGGGCAGTCTGCTGAGATTTTTGGAAGTGGAACCCGGTCACGAGTGTACACATTCACAAGTTCCCACTCGCAGTTGGACCTAATGTAAACAACCCAATCTCCATTTGCGCCTGCCCAGGCCTTGCCCTCAAGCGATGGCATCTTAACATCATACGTATCATTATCAAGCAGCATCAACTTGCACAGGGCGAGGCCTTTGTCGTGACGATGCCAGTCATCAGGGTCACGGCAAAGAAGATAGGGGAGATCAAACCGTTCCTTGACTCTTGGGTTCCTTGTAATGATGTTATTAGTTGAGTCAAGAATGGGCTTGAACGAACCTGCCATGCTAGCCGAGGTGATGACGTCGCACCGATCAATGAGTTCCTCCACCATGTCATCTTTCAGATCGGGGCAAGAATAACGGGGTCGTTTCCGTCCTGTTCCCTACATGGAGAAGACGATCGAACAATGGCAGAAGAAAGCATGAAGGGCTGAAGGAAAATGGAGGAGGGAGAGGAAAAGCGTGCGACAACAGTTCCAAATCGAGAGGGAAGGTGAAGAGTCGGTGGACGGTTGACAGTTTGCCACGGTTCACGAAGGGGCGCCCCGGCCTACACGTCGGTTCGGAAATACTCATACTACTCGCCATCGTCTCACTGATATGTTGGAACGGGACCACATGTCAACGAAACATGGTGTGTAATTTCTCGTGCAAAATGCGATATGGCCGCGTTGGCCCAAGGTGTCACATTAGTTTTTTTTGAAACTTTGTCGCATTAGTTATTGACCTTTATTTTTTTAACATGCAATCTGAATGGATAGCTCCTGTGGTCATCACACGTGAGCAGATATAGTGATGGTTGATTCGCCCGAGCAACTTTACTGTGGGAATATGGGAGTACCAGCGGACTCAAGGAACAGGTAAATGATGGTTGCTCCGTCCGAGCAACATACTGTGGCGAAGGTGGGGCTCTGTGATTTGACTGCTCACTAGTCATTACTACTGCGGCGCAATGATCGGGGTGAATCTTTCCCTGAAGTTGTGTTGTGCACTCAATATTGTTGCATGGCAGGTGGAGCCGGATGAAGGATGTCCAACATGTCGGCAAAACGAAGTTGAATTGTTTCTAGCTCCCGCAGGAAAAAAAAGGTTTCAACTTAGGATTCCCGCAGTATTTGTTTATATGTACGCATAATTTTGATGAAATTGTACTGTGATGCTATGAAGGTTTCAACTCTGGTTCCCGCAGGAAAAAAAAGGTTTCAACTTAGGATTCATGTGTCTTGCCTCGAGATTATCTCATTACAACATTCCATCAAATACAAATGAAACTACCATGGCTAATGCATCTCAATGGTCCGCAGATCAGCGCCAATATTCACATCACAACTGAAGACAAAGTTGTGAGAAGGTGTACAAATAAAGAAAAAAAATATAGTTGATCGATGTTGTTCGTAGGCATGTCTCCATTTCCTTGGCACAGTGTTCATTGCTTGGCAGCTAGTTTCACCCAGCTCTGTAGCCAAAAAAGAGGTGTATGAAGGACACCACAATCCGATCATTTTGTGCAGCTCCACTAAAATCGGGCGGACCATCCCTGTTTGCAAAGATATCTAGTCAGTGTGATTACAATAATAGTGGAACTAGATGATGAAACATAACACAAATAAATAGAAGCCGATCACCTCTATGATCTCTCTTTAGGACTAATTTCTTGTTGGAGAAGATTAGGCACGGAGTTGGATGAGGAGGATAGCTAAACCAATCTCCCTTTCCGCAGTCCCACAGAAATGTAAAAACGTTGCCCGTGTGACATTTTGGCGGAACTGCATAGAACACTCTTCAGAAAAGTGATTTGTGCAGTTCACCAAAAGGTCGCAATAGCAATGAGGTGAAAATGGATAGCCCTGTTTGCAAAAGGAGGTCGAAAGGAAACAATTACTGCCCAATAACATGAGTTGAAGACACATACGCCAACAAAAAACAAGCATGTTCCATGTAAAAAGGGAAAGATAGCACATGGTGGTTTATCAAAAATGGTTTGAGGACGAGATTGCAAGATGGAAAGTACGTCGGCCGAGATACGATTTAAGCAAACAACTAAGGAAGATCCACATGCAGCAACGTGGGAAGATGGGCAGTGGAGCAAGGCCGGAGGAAGGTGTACCCGGGGGTCGTCGGGATGTTACTAGGAGGGTGCCGGCGGCTGGGATCTTCCTATACTGCGGCAGCGAGCAAGTGGTGAAGTCCCTACCGCGCCGGAGCTTGGTCAGAGAGAACGACGGGTACCGCAGATCGGGACGAGCTGCCTCAACGCCGTTGAACGGAGAGACGATGCACATCCTCCCTTTCCGCCGGCGGACGGGATGCGGCCGGATCACTGACCAACGCTGAGAGAGAGAGGCCACGGAGGCCTTGTGTGATGAGACTCACGAGAGACAAACCCATTTTTCCATTTTCCCCACGGCAATCGTTTTATATTCTAAGCGTGGTACCCGACCCTCCTTCGAGTAAACAACCGCTACACGCATCAAATTATCACGTGGGCTGCCTTTTCGTACAGAAACGAACTCCATCGTGTACCCGCGCAGCTGTTGCCGGGAACGAGACGTGAGTACGTGCGTCCTGCGTGCACTTCTTCTTTAGGTGCAGTTACGTACGTGGGTGGGTGTGAGAGAGATGGTTTGTGGGAAACAGAGGCAATGTGTTGATGATATCTCAATTAGAAAAACTTAACATATGCAATGTGTGTGAAACGGAGTCATGGACGTGAGATACCGATAGAATTGAAAACAGGGATGAAGTGTGTGGCTGCGCGATCGATAAAGAATGCCATCGAATTTGTGTTTGCCCACATCAAAGATACAGGGCGGCTG
>NC_057807.1:416744042-416751972 GCF_018294505.1 Triticum aestivum
ATATGTGTAGCAGAGGAATAAGGTTGGGAAAAAGACAAAGGTAGAGTGTCGGAGGGTTGGTGGTGGAGTGGCGTCTCACAAATGGTGGGAGAGGCCTGCTAGACAAACGGAGGGTATGAGTGCAATATCAATAAGAGAGGGCGGGGGATGTCTGTCTGTCTATGCACGTGCATGTGAGAGACAGGTCGGGAGGTATTCAAGGATGATGAGGGGAGAAGATATGGTTGTGGTAAGCATGCGTAACTACATAGTAAGATCAACTGTCGTGTGTCCGAGAAAAGGAGAGACATAACTAGCGAGGTAAGTGTATCGGTGCTTGGTGAAAATGAATTATAGTCGACCTGGCTATATGTAGGGAGATCAGTTCATATACACGCCTGCATGTGTTAGAAGCAAATAAGGTCCGGAGAGGCAGACAGGGGGAGAGAGTGTGGCTAGGAGGTGGTGCGAGAGGCCTGCCATGTCGAGGGGGAGGAGTGTGTGAGCATGTGACTAATGAAAAGAGGGGCGGGAGTGTGCACCTGCGTGGAATCGTATTGGACATATGGGGGCATTGACGGTGAGAAGAGAAGAGGGGAAGTATATATGTGTTTGTTGTAGGCACACTTGGCTAGAGAGGTATATCGACCGGTGTGTGCCCGAAAGAAGGAGTCGGGGGCCTACACAAACCGCTTGTGGACCACCTAAAGAGAAATAATGAGCGTGCACGATGGAGGGGACGCTAAGGGTGTGTGATGGGGGCGGGCGTGTGCATGCGCGATAGAAAGTTAGAGCTAGCTAGCTACAAATAGAAGAGGATCGTGAAGGTGTAAAAGACGAACAAAGATCATAATTCATTATAAAAAGGTGGATACGGATACTTGAAGAAGATATCATAATGTAGAACATTGATTATAATTTGGGCTAATGTGTGGCTTTTGCAACTCAGGTCTAAATACTTGTCATAATGTAGGGGCGGGGCACCATACTTTGTGTGATAAACATGGTGTACGTATGGAACATGGTTTAGATTATGAATATATAGTGTAGTCAAAAAATAGAATTTGAGTTCATGTAGTACACATAGTTCATACCTATCGCTATAGTAATCATGTGGTGTGTTATTAAGGTAATACACGAATGATGGTTGAAGTTGGCAACAATCATGATTGTAGATTCTTATTGAAATAAAGAAACGAATTCAAATTTAGTTCGAATTGCAGCGGTAGTATAGACATTTGGAATGCACTAAAATGTTGGTATGAGTAGGTTACATGCATTATACAGCAAGCGAAAAAAATTAATCGGACATAACATGGATTCATACTCCCTCGTTCCATCTATATAGGGCGTAATGAGATTTTTAAGACCGCCTTTGACTATTGACAAGATTAATAGTACATGACATGCACAATGTGAAAATTATATCATTGAAAGAACCTTTCACGGACGAAGTTAACGGTGTGCTTTGTGTAAGTTGCATGTCATATATCATTGCTCTAATATTTGGTCAAAGTTAGCATCGAAAAACTCATTAGGCCCTATATAGATGGAAGGAGGGAGTAGCTTTGAATAACATTTGTATAGTAAAACGGGGCAAGACTCTCTCTTTGTGTGGTGTGAATAGTTTTATTTTTTCGTTTTCTTTTTGGTTGAGGGAAGTGCAAATTGATTTGGTACGTAAAAGTACAATATTACTACACGTTAGGCTTGTCCCTAAAATTCAACTCGCGTCTTGTTATATCTCGAAAATTCAGATATCGTGCTCCCAAAACTGGCGCCTTCACAATCCGTGCCTTGCTATCCTGAAATTACAAAGCGCGCGAAAACTCCCTCCAGCTACCAAATCCCGACATGCGAAATCCCCTTCTAAACCTGAGCCAAAAGGGCCGCTAGTTCAAATCGGTGGGGGGTACTTTTGTAACACAACATACATTTTGGACAAGCGCATCCCTAAGTCATGCTTCACCCCCTCCCATCGCCCCCTTTTCGCCATTCGAAATCCCAGGCCGCCACAACCTCTTCGCTCTAGCCGTGAAACCCCACCCTCCTCCGTCCGCTACGTCACTGTTGCCCAGCCGGAGCCTCTTCCCCGACGACGTCGTCCACCGCAACAGCTGGACGTCCCTCGTCCACCTCCCCGGATGAGGATCCGTTGTCCATCTCACCGTCCCGCCGGTTTAGCCGCCCCATCCTCCACCTCCAAGGAACTGCTCCAACGATCG
This sequence comes from Triticum aestivum, assembly GCF_018294505.1. NCBI lineage: Eukaryota > Viridiplantae > Streptophyta > Magnoliopsida > Poales > Poaceae > Triticum > Triticum aestivum. Next base: position 416,746,247 of record NC_057807.1, read on the forward strand.
CCTCATCTATCGCGGCTGCTCCATCCTCACAGCGTCGCCTTAACCTGCTCCACCGGAACCGCATCATCCTCACCGACTCCTCGGACAAAGCAGAGGCCTACTCGGCGCCACCAAAGAGGTTGTACACTCATCGCATCGCACCTTCTCCTTAACTCGACCTCCCAGCGCCAACGGTGCTCCATCCCGCACCCCCATGGAGCAGCTACCTTGAAGCCAGTGTCGCGGGCGACATCTCCACGGAGGCTCTCCCCCAGTGCGAGGCCCCTTCGGCGGCAGCGGCCATACCATCCGGATCTGTTGCTGCTGCTGCTCCGGCTCTCGCTCGCTCGCTCGCGCTGCTGCTGCTGCTCCGGCTCTCGCTCGATCGCTCGCTCGCCCAGCTATTGTACTTCTCTCCCCCTTGCTCATGTTGCTGCTCTGCTCTGATTAAGCCACACTTCAGTCGACTGAATCGACTATTGGGTCAGTCGATTTTCAGGTGTTGGGGGGGGGGGCTCGCCGGAATTAAGGAAGAACCACCCACAACGGGGACGGGGGCTCATCGGAGAAGTACCCCACTATCTATCTTAGGGTTCAGGATGGGGGGCGGGGGGCCTAGAGGGCTGGCTGGGGCAGCGGTGGCGAGTTGTTTCGGGGCGGCGAGGCGGCGCTGGGGCCGGCGGTTCGGCCGGTGGTGGCAGGCGGCTCAGGGGTGTGCAGGTTGAAGATGAACTGCAAGCCCTCCCTAAACTACATGTCAAGTGCCTCTCTGCTACCATTGCGTTCAGTTTCGACAGTAGCATTCAGATTCCACAGTTAATTGCAGTTTCGACAGTTAAGTTCAGAGTCAACAGTTTTTACCTCATTTGTTGTCGCCAGGTGGTTTTGGTGATGTTAACTTTACATACATTTTACATCATCTATTGGAGATGCTATTAGAATCCCACTTGAGATTAACGATGTCTGTCTTGTGCTGATTCAGCCTTGACGTCTTACGGCTCACCCGAGCGGCTCCAACGACAGAACAATCCATCACAACAGAGCAGTGCCCTAGACGTCGTCTACAGATTCCTCAGATCTTCCTCCACACCTCCGACAGCCACCTCTGCCTCAACTGCTTCAGCGACCAACCCAATGATGCTGAGGTCGACACGGCTACGGCAAAGAGGTTGTACACTTGTTGCATCACTTATTACTATACATTCACGTCGATCCATTAGGGCTATTTTGGTTCAACTGAAAAACATAGCAATAGGGAATTTTCCAATGGCACTCTACTATTCAATTATTCATGCATTTTGTTGAAAGGAATGAAGCAAAACATCCCCCTGGACCTACTTTTCAAAACCCTATGCATGAAAACAAGACCAAGTGCATTAGTGCCAGAATAACATTCTAACTATACACGCTTTCATATGATTTCTCTTTATTTTGGCCATGTTTCTTTGCATTCCTCTGCTCTTCCAATTCCTGTAAACCAAACACCCAAGTTGACAGAAATCCTGTGTTTACAAATGCTCTGTTTACCATGTGCATTTTCCTATCCTATTCCGGTGTTTTTCCTATCCCTGCGTTTTAAGAATCATGCAAGCCAAATGAGCCCTTACAGAATTACTTCAGTTACAGGTACGTGTTGAAGGGAACTTTGTGTGGTTTGTCCTGTTCCTGCCACGACGTCGTCCACCTCACCTGAGCTGCTCCATCGACAGAAGCATCCACCAAACCAGACATCACGACTCCTGACCGTCTTTTGCCGCCTCAGATCTCCTTCCCTGCCGCTGACACGCACCCCAATGGCATCACCATCATCGACTTAGCAGATGAACCTGAGGAGTACATGGGTCCACAAGAGAGGTCGCACTCTTTTGTTTCTGCTTATGTTATGCATTGCTTAAACTTACCTGCTACTTTATCGTCATGTTCAGCTCTTGGACTCCCAACTCAGGTCCAAATTCATGTTCAAACTTGAGTTCTAAATTAGTTGTGGGGCACATATCAAGGCAGCAATGAATAGTATGTCTGTCTAATATCTGGTTCACCTGGGTATGCCTATGTTGCTCATCTTGGGTGGGAAACAAATAGTAAAGCAATCATCATCTGTTTTTTTATTAATTTAAAGCAATCATCAGCCTGCTATCATTATTTTTGGATCCATCCACTGGTTGTTCCCATCACTCTAAATTTCTGCGTGCTCTCCTTACATAATCTCACCATATTTTTTCGTATGCATGTCAGATATTGTACACAGTCATGCTGAACATGTAGAGAGAAAGAGAAGAGTTTTGCGCGGCAATACAATGTCATGTAGACATCGCTCCATGGTGGGTTCAATGGCAAACCCTCCCCACCCCTCTCCAGATTGTAATCCAGAGGAAGATATCTGTTCTGAGGCGGATTCAGACGCCGCTGACCACTCCTATTTACCCCACAAGGTGTTTGCTCTACCTTGGCATGATGATGTTAGTCATATCATGCATATGTTGCCTTGAAGTGCCTACTTTTGACATCATATATGTCATCTACTTAGTTTAGACATGTTCTGTAATGCCACCTGTTTAGTTTCTATATCATGTATGGGAATTATGCAGTCTCATGTCTTTTAGCCAGCCATAATATATGTGAAATGTGCAATGCCAACCTGTTTAACCAGGCATCATATATTTGAATGATATCTTTCCCATCGTTTTCTTCATTACATTTCCATTTGTCGACAATGTTTGTACATTAAACTACTCTTCATGTGAATCAGCCATTTGGGTGGGAGATGGAAAAATCTAGAGTGAAAACAACGCCTTCAGAGCAGACAGTGCTACCTGTCGAAGCAGATCTCTTGTTGGGTCCCGATAGATCCTCGGAGATGGATTCAGAGACACATGACTAGTCCTATTCCCCTACTTAGGTGTATGCTCTAACTTGGCACGGTTATACTACTCATATCATGCATACGGTGTCTTGCATTGCATAATTTAGACATCATATATACAATATTCAACACCATGTTCTTAGTTCAGACATCATATCGAATGCCCTCTGTTTAGCATATAAATCACATATGTGAATTAAATGATGCGATCCTGATTACTTAGATAACATGTAGGTGAATTATGTCATGCGATCATGTTTAGTTATTCATCATATCTTTGAATTATGTTATGCTATGCTATCCAGTTTAGATAGACATCATATATGTGAAATTATGTCATGCTAACTGTTTTAGTTAAACAATATACATGTCAACTATTTCATGCCCTCTTTTTTCCACACTATCTATTGTATCTGTCTCTCATATAATGTCTGTACATTCAACTATGTTTCCTGTTTATCAGCCATTGAATTGGAGCGGGTGATGCCAGTATCTAGTGGAATAAAAACACGGTCTTCAAATAAAACAGTGCTACCTATTGGTGGAGATAGCACCCTGGTTGTACATGCACAAGAACCAGCCCTACCACACATAACCCAAACTCTCACAGATTGTACCCCTACTGTGATGGACACAGAACCAGCTTCACCTAATCTAACCCAACCCCAGCCGATAGTAACCCAGTTCCTGTTGACACAGCACCATCTCCACCACAGAGCTCCCAAACAAGAGCAGTTAGTAAGGCAGCTCCAGTGCCCAAAGGGCCAGTACTATCACGGCGAACCCCAACTCCACCAGTTAGTACGCCTATTCCTCTAGAGGAAGCACAACCAGCCAGTCGTAGTTTAGCATCTATCGCATTTGATGTTGTTAAATCGTATGTGCGTATCTTCCCATCTTGGAAATATTATATTAAAGATGAAGGAAAATGCCAGTTGCAGGTGTTTGTCCAGGAGTTATGTGTAAGTAATGTTATTCATGGCAGTTACTTTGCTTCGTCCCATACATCCTACCTCCATGATGGTTATAATACAGCAAATTTTCCCATTTTTCTCTATAGAGAAGGACCGATTTGGAAACTCAGGATGAGGTAACCTGTGCTAATACCTCTGCTATCTTCATGAATGCTTGGTGGCAGTATCGGAATTGCCTGAAGAAAACGTACTTCACCGGCAAAGAAACTCATCAAATTCCCTTACGTTCTCCTAAGACACATTTACTGGACGATGACTGGGAACGCCTTGTTCTGTACTGGTCCCGAACCAAGAATGTGGTAAGGTCTATGAGCTCATTTTCTATTTTTAAATATTATATTCTTGCATCTTACTGTACTCTGTTCATGTAGAATAAGTGCCTAAACCTGAAGAACAACTATTCTAATTCAAGATTCCATTGCTATCATAGCTCAAAAAAGCGCTAGACGTTAAATATGCATTTTGCCACCGCCTTGCAATTTACTGACCAAAGTGCATGCTTATGCGCAGTTATGCACAGATTAAGCATAGTTATGCGCAATGCGTTTTGCCAACGCCTAGAGCCTAGGCGCGCTTAATCACTCGCTTAGGCGCGCCTTTTTTTAACTATGATTGCTTTGCTCTTGTATCATTGTATTTACTCATACAAACTTATTTTTAAATTGAAGGATCTAATCGAAACTCCAATGGCACGGCAGGTATGTTCACGCATGTTTCTTTAACAGGTTTGCTCTTATCAATAGCTCTTTTGATTTCAATTTCAATTGTGTATATAGTTGACTTTCATATCATGCACATTACTAGCATCACAATAGAGCCAATAGTGTTGTTGTACATGTAGACCCGTGGTACCCATCTGAAATCTTGTTGTGCCGTGTAGTTTCCCACGCTTTGTATTCTTTCACTGCTGCTTTGTCTTGAACTGATATGATTTGAACCGTGTCTCTATTTTGATTTGGCAAGACAATGCAGTGACCATAGGACATAGATATATGTTTGTTTGATGCTTTTATTATGTACTAGTACTTGGCAATAGAAGACTTGGTAGTTTAATCCTGTCCAACTTACTAATGAACTGGTTCACCAAAATGAGTTCCATATACTAGTACATGCTAAACTTGTTATGTGTCTGCTTGTTTCTTCTTTTAGAATGCTGACAGAATATTGGAGAAGAGTGCCTTATTAAGCAATGGTAAAGGAAGTAATGCAGATAAGGTTCAGGATAGTGACACATCCTTGTTGGTCTCCAACAAAGCTGATAAAATAGCTAAGGAAGACTATCTTGAAGACAGCTGTGACGCCCGGATAATTAAGCTACAGTAAACCTCCGTTAATGATGCCACGTCACCACGGTTACTGTTGCTAATCTCGCGTTAGTTCGGAACCGATTCACTTTCAAATTCAAAAGAAAAGCAAACAACAAAAGTTTTCAAAAAATTAAAACTAAAATGTTCGGGTTGTTTCAAATAAATTGTAAGCAATTATGGTGGAGAAACCAAGCTTTTATAAAATGCTTAAACAAACTATAAAGATTTAAACAGTAGCAAAAACAATTAATTATATGCCTTTTACAATTAATAAATTACTAAACTATTTTATTTTGTCACCAAACTTTTTGTGGCATTGGGGTATTTTGTAACACTAAATTAGGTACTACTTGTATATTTTATAAAACAAAATTATATAGAAAATAAAATAGAAAACTAATAAAAGGAAAACAAAACAAAAGTAAAACAACAGAAACCCCCCTACCCCGCTGGGCCAAGTGGCCCAGCTGGCCTCCGCCGCCCGAACGGGCCGGCCCAGCCGCCCCCCGCACTGCCTTATCCCCCCAGGCACCGAAACCCTAACCAACCCGACCGCACACCCCCACTTCCCACGCCTCTCCTCTCCCCTTCCCGATCCGATCT
>NC_057807.1:416752019-416752661 GCF_018294505.1 Triticum aestivum
AACCAACTCGACCGCACACCCCCACTCCCCACGTCTCTCCTCTCCCCTTCCCGATCCGATCTGGATCGGGGACGAGCCCGCTTCCCCTACCTCGCGACGCCAGCGCCCCGAACCCGTCGTCTGGCACCCCATCGCCTCGACGCCCGCGTCGGCCCCCCTCCCCTGCGCCCCGTCGCTGGTGACGCCCATCGCCGGACCTTGCCGCCTCCTCGTCACCTCCCACGACGGCCTACACCAGGCCTCGCCGCCCCCGACGCCGCTGGACCACGTCGGAGCCGCCTCGTCCGAACACTCCCTCGCCGGACTGCCTCCCCTGCGTGCGTCGTCCCCGTCGACCTCCTCAACCCCCGTTGCCCCGTTCCCTGCGAACCACTGTGAGGCTCCCTCCTCTTCTTCTCCTCCTTCCCTGCGGTCACCGCCGCGCACCGGCGCTTGTGCCTCCCTGCCGCACGCGTCGCTCGTTCCGCCGTGGCCTCTTCCTCCCCGTCTTGCCCCGCACGGCCAGCCGCCTCGCCTCCACCCGCGGCCCCCTGCCGCCGCCCTATGCCCGTGCCGCCCGCACGCTGTGCGCGCCCCGTGCGCCCGCGCCATGGCCGGCCCCCTCCTGGCGCGCCGATGCGTGCGCGCCTGCACCTCGCTGCT
>NC_057807.1:416752716-416760230 GCF_018294505.1 Triticum aestivum
GCCGCTATGGCCAGCCACCCGTTGCACCCTGGCCACGAGGCCTGCCGCGCCCGGCCATGCTCCGCGCCCGTCGCGCCCGTCCTGGCCTCCCCGCACCCCGTCTCGCGCCCCTGCTTCTCCTGCCCCGCCGTGGCCGCCGGCGAGGCCTGCCGTGGTCGTCGGTGCCCTATGGCGCCCATACCCACCCGATGCGGCCCTGTCCGCCCGCTCGTTCGGGCGCTGCCCCTGCGCCCGCGAACCCGGCGCCCGCTAGGGCCCCTATGGCCCTATGACATGTGGGGCCCTGCCCCCAGAACGTTTACAAAAAAAAGGGCAATTGAAAATAATTATAATTATAATTAATTAATTAATTAATTAATTAAAGAACTAATTAACTTAATTAATTTTGTTTAATTAAGCTAAACAACTAATTAAGCTAACTAATTAACCTAAACCCTAATTAAACTAAATACAGAATGACAGGTGGGTCCCACTGGACCCACACGTTAGGTTGACCAGTCAACTCCCTGTTGACTGCTGATGTCATGTTGACGTCAGCGTGCACTATTCTGGATATTGTTAGAACTAGATAGTTAAATAAATTCTAAAAAAATATTAAAACTTTAGAAAATCATATAAAATAAACCATAGCTCAGATGAAAATACTTTCTACATGAAAGTTGCTCAGAACGACGAGATGAACCCGGATACGCAGCCCGTTCATCCACCACGCACCCCTAACATATCAAACTCGCAACCTTCCCCCTCTGGTTCTTTTGTCCGAAAACACGAAACACCGGGGATATTTTCCCGGATGTTCCCCCTTCACCGGTATCACCTCATACCGCGTTAGGACACGTCTAGCTCTGCCTGTTATCCTGTTATGCACTTGCTTGCTATGTATTTACTGTTTCTCCCCCCTCTTCTCTTCGGTAGACCCCGTGACGATGCTGATGCCCCAGTTCGACTACGGAGTTGACGACCCCTCTCTCTTGCCAGAGCAACCAGGCAAGCCCCCCCCCCTTGTTCACCAGATGTCGCCTATTCTCCTCTACACTGCTTGCATTAGAGTAGTGTAGCATGTTACTGCTTTCCGTTAATCCTATTCTGATGCATAGCCTGACATTGTTGCTACATCTGTTGATACCTTACCTGCAATCCTAAATACTTAGTATAGGATGCTAGTTTATCATCATTGGCCCTACATTCTTGTCAGTCTGCCTTGCTATACTATTGGGCTGTGATCACTCGGGAGGTTATCACGGGTATATACTATACATACATACATACTATACAGATGGTGACTAAAGTCGGGTCAGCTCGATGAGTACCCGCAAGTGATTCTGATGAGGGGGCTGAAAGGACAGGTGGCTCCATCCCGGTAGAGGTGGGCCTGGGTTCCCGACAGCCCCCGACTGTTACTTTGTGGCGGAGCAACATGGCAGGTTGAGACCACCTAGGAGACAGGTGGGCCTGGCCCTGTTCGGCGTTCGCGGATACTTAACACGCTTAACGAGATCTTGGTATTTGATCTGAGTCTGGCCATTTGGTCTATACGCACTAACCATCTACGCGGGAGTAGTTATGGGTATCCCGGCGTCGTGGTATCAGCCGAAGCCTTCTTGACGCCAGCGACTGAGCGGCGTGCGCCGGGTTGGACTACGTTAACGCAACTTCCTTTGTAATGGAGGTTGCTAGGTCTGCTCACCGACCGCGTACGCAACGTGCAGGTGTGCAATGGGCGATGGGCCCAGACCCCTGCGCGCATAGGATTTAGACCGGCGTGCTGACCTCTCTGTTGTGCCTAGGTGGGGCTGCGACGTGTTGATCTTCCGAGGCCGGCCATGACCCAGGAAAGTGTGTCCGGCCAAATGGGATCAAGCGTGTTGGGTTATGTGGTGCACCCCTCCAGGGAAGTTAATCTATTCGAATAGCCGTGATCTTCGGTAACAGGACGACTTGGAGTTGTACCTTGACCTTATGAGAACTAGAACTGGATACTTAATAAAACACACCCTTCCAAGTTCCACAGACAACCCGGTGATCGCTTTTCCGCAGGGCGACAACGGGAGGATCGCCGGGTAGGAGGCTGCCAGAAGCGTAGTCAGAAGCGTAGATGGAGGCTGCAAGAATCTACTCTCTCTCCTACATGCTGCAAGATGGAGGCTGCCAGAAGCGTAGTCTTCGACAGGATTAGCTATCCCCCTCTTATTCTGGCATTCTGCAGTTCAGTCCACCGATATGGCCCTTTACACATATACCCATGCATATGTAGTGTAGCTCCTTGCTTGCGAGTACTTTGGATGAGTACTCACGGTTGCTTTTCTCCCCCTTTTCCCCCTTTCCCTTCTACCTGGTTGCCGCAACCAGATGTTGGAGCCCAGGAGACAGACACCATCGTCGACGACGACTCTTACTACACTGGAGGTGCCTACTACTACGTGCAGGCCGCTGACGACGACCAGGAGTAGTTAGGAGGATCCCAGGCAGGAGGCCTGTGCCTCTTTCGATCTGTATCCCAGTTTGTGCTAGCCATCTTATGGCAACTTGTTTAACTTATGCCTGTACTCAGATATTGTTGCTTCCGCTGACTCGTCTATGATTGAGCACTTGTATTCCAGCCCTCGAGGCCCCTGGCTTGTAATATGATGCCGGTATGACTTATTTATGTTTTAGAGTTGTGTTGTGATATCTTCCCGTGAGTCCCTGATCTTGATCGTACACGTTTGCGTGCATGATTAGTGTACGATTGAATCGGGGGCATCACAAGTTGGTATCAGAGCCGACTGCCTATAGGAATCCCCCTTCCAACTCCTTGGCCGAAGTCGTGTCTAGACTGTACAAAACTTTTACTAACATGGCTGTGCGGCCCATGGGCCCATGTTGCCATTGGGTGGTATTAGGATCTTTTACTCCTTGTCTTTACTCTGGGATTCTGAATGCTCTTCTATTCGGGGTTAAACGATTTTTACTAATATCTAACTTTAGGTTCTCGAAAATACTTTCTCCCGGAGAGGCCCTTCAGTCCAGTTGATCACCGACTGCACCAGAAGATTTCAGAGATACTCTTTGATATTCTCACGAGACTTTGTGCCCATCACTTTTGCTATTCCCGACCACCGATAAATCCGTATGGAAAACTACTTACACTTGCCATTCATACGATCATCCCCCATTGATCTTGTTATTACAAGATACCCCGAAGTTTTCTCTATTGTTCCGAGAATACTTTGTGCCTACTGCCTAGCAGTTCTTTGCCACATGAATACCCCTTCAAATAAATACTCGCACTTGTCGAGTATCCGCTCATCCCTAGTTGTTCATGTGTTTCACAAAGTCTTCAGAATACTATTCGATCTTCCGAAAATCCTCTGGAGCCTTGGCTCTTGAAATTCTTGCTTGCTTGCATTATGGTTAATCCCATAAGTCTCGTAGTCTTATTGACATTCCTTGTCATTATCATTTTGAGTCCGTTGACTCAATATGTTTGCGAATACACGCAATCATCATTGATCCTTATAAATTACTTTTCCGGCTGAGCTGCCATTCTTTTAACTGGAATTGGTTCTCGACCAATCCAATTGTCTTTGATTGTACCCTAAGGCTGTTCAACTTATCCACCCCTAATCAGAGCATTGCTTCTGATCCCTTGATTTGGAAATCATAATTCCTTTGCATTTGGCAATTGAGTTAGTCAGTTGTTTCTATAATCTGCTTCCTCTAGTTGAGTACCGATGCTCACGTCAGATCCCTTGTGGACCACCAGATCCTTTGTTGGATTTTATCTGACAACGCCCTTCATATTCAGTAACCTTGTGAGCCTTTTCTCTGATACATAATGCCTTTGGTAAATTGTATCGTCTGCTTTCTCAACCATGCTCTGCCTTCGAGCTTGAGTTAATTACTTCTAAAGATTCTGGTATATGGTTCTAAGATGCCCCGATGGGTTGAACCTATGCCTTCCTTAATATGTGTGAACTCGAAAGTTTTCACGAGTCGTACTCTTCTGGTATTTTGCCAGATAAAATTTCAACGCTATAACTTCATCGAAAGCGAGAAGTGAATGAAAGGGTATGCATTGGAGAAGTGGGAGTCGACCTTGATCTCTGAGTTCATGCCCATGGACCTGATGTGGAACTTATCATGGAAGCTTCTTGCCAATATTTACTCATTCGAGTAATTCTTTCGGTGTTATTAAATTGGACCCCTTGTAGTTATGGTTTCGACCATATTGTTCTTCTTTGTTCCCATTTCTCGGGCAAGTTTAAACATTTGTCTTCTGTGGATTAATACCCAGTCCAACCTCTACTTTGATCCGTCTTCGAGTATTACCCCCTGGTATCTTGAGATTATCTTGGAACTGCATTACTTCTTATGAGTTCTTGATCAAATACTACATTCTCGCTGATTCCAATTTTCCACGGGCTCTGAGCTATTAGACACTCGGGAACACCGATAAGTGAATCGATTCCATACTCCGATTCAATAACTCTAAGTAATTCTTGTTGCCTATGAGTTTAATAATCCTTCAAGTCATTCCTAGCCTTATCAGCTATATCATTATCATGCAAAAATTTAACTGTGCTACCTGGTCCTTCTTTCCGAGCACAACTTTCGACGATGAGCTAGACTTACGTCGATCTCCCTTGTCATATCATTTCGCCTTGAACATCAAGCTTGATTTCGAGTTCGTGTCGTACCCTTGGTTTTAGTAACTTTCGCTTCATCAGTCCTTTGACTTGATGTCATCGTTGTTCGATTACATCTTCATGAAACCTCTCGACAAATGTGTCGTAATCATCATCTACATTCTGAGCTCTTACAGGATATCAATCGAATTCGTGATGAGAAATACCATCCTTGCCCCTCGATGATTGTGTTATCATCGACGACATTCTTGCCTTCCCCCAACACAAACTTGTTCATGTTTTGTGTTATACCTTGAGTTCCTTGCTATCCAGCCTTTGTTCTTCTTTATCTTGGAGTATTACCATCTTTTATGTCAAGAATGTTCTGAGATTTGTTCCACCTCTTGAGAGTTCTTGGTGTAGTGCTACTTCTCACCATCACCATTCTTTCATGGTCCTCGTGTTGATTCCAATAGGGGTACCAACAAGTGAACGGTGCTGTTTGGATTCTGTACTTCTAGCAACCCTATTGCTTTGAAGTTAATGGTCAACCATTCATTCTTAGACTATTGAATATTGAATCACCATTCTGACATTGGTCGTGCAGCCCAACCCATATTTCGGGCGCACCTTTCAACCAATGTTTAATTGTGTATGTTGTCCTCGAGCATGCTTCATTATACCATTTGATCTGACAAATGCTATCTCCTTGTTCACATTATTGTGGAAAATCCATCCGCTTGGAATTCTTGATGAATTGTCGCTGAGCCCATTAGCCACCTTCTGATCCCCTCCTTGGTTTAATGATGAACTATTGTTTCAGGAACCCGCTCCCATAGTTCATTTCCCTAGAATCTTGCAATGTCATTTCGTCGAGTTGTGTAGCCCCTTTTCTTCTCGGACATCCTGAGTCTGAGGTATCATGACACCAATCGAATCTGAATCTCGGTCAGATATGATGGTTGGGACAACTTTCCAAGAGTTATGATGTTGGTTCTTTGATGACCCGGTAACATGATGTCATGCCTAGCACCCCCTCCCTAGGTGGAGGACCTATCATTATAATTTCTTTTGCAAGGATAACCACTCCTCCTGGAGGAAATTGTAAGACCTATTTTATAAGCTGTTCCTGATGGATCCATTGATTATCTAAAGTCCGACCTTTGTTTGAATATCATGTCAATCCTATCTCAAAAGCTTGTTTGTGATACTCCGATTTCCAACAAGAACATTTGGAGCCCAAGGCTAAAAGTTTCCTGCTCAATTATCCAAACACCGTTGTATGGCTAGTGTCATGAAAATTCTCTCCCCTACCTAAAGAGTTTTCTACATTATATCCTGTCATGGATATCATGCTCTGCTTGTCCTTGGGAAGGATATACCCCTGAAATATGTGATTAAACACATTTTCCTTGTCTTTGTTCTGTGTAATTTGATAACCATATTTCCTTTCCGTTGTTTGGTTTAACCTTTCTTGTGATCTATATAATCTAAGCAGTACTAATTCACTGCGTAGGTAAACACCTCGGTGTACAACTCTGACAGTGAGACCCTGTTTCTATTGTTGATGACATTTCGGTAACCGCCGATGGATGAGAACTTTGCCTCTTGGCCCGCCTCGTTCAACGAGCAGGAAAATAGTTCTCTTCGTCCCTCACCCTTGGTATCGACGTTGTCGCCGACATAATCGACAGGCTACCCCCCCGACATGCCTTGCTTGCATGATCACGCAAGACGTCTCCGCCCTTCCTACTTCTAACCCACATGGTGGGCCCATAACCCACAGGTCCACTGGATCGAAACCTGACTCTCCTGTACAACCCTGTTTCTAGTGGTTATTCCCCACGCTTGGCTTCGTATTTAATTCATGGCCACCTTCCTAGTGCTCTATTATGGTATCAGACGCAATACTTACTGTCGCTACTCTGAACCCCTTTCTCACTCTAGTTCGGACTTCGAGCAACCACCTATCCGCTTGGAACCTCTTATTGTACCTTCGTACCTTACTCTTGATGTATTTTATATGTTCAACTCGAGAGATAATCTTATGCTCATTCATGGGTTAACCCCAGATTGTTTCCCTCATAAGCATTATGTCGTAGCCGAGCTACCCCTTACCTATTCGTAAGTACACTGGAGTTCCCGAACAAAAGGACGACTTCACCATGATGACCTGAAGCAGAGTAATGAAGACGTCAATGTAAGGGATCGACCTCTTCGAGAAGAGCAACCAAGGCCGAGAAGATCCGTTAGAATTTCGTAACCAGATCCCTTCCCCCTTACTCCTGCTCCTAAATCTCGGGACGAGATTTCTTGTAGTGGAGGAGAATTGTGACGCCCGGATAATTAAGCTACAGTAAAGCTCCGTTAATGATGCCACATCACCACGGCTACTGTTGCTAATCTCGCGTTAGTTCAGAACCGATTCACTTTCAAATTCAAAAGAAAAGCAAACAACAAAAGTTTTCAAAAAATTAAAACTAAAATGTTCGGGTTGTTTCAAATAAATTGTAAGCAATTATGGTGGAGAAACCAAGCTTTTAAAAAATGCTTAAACGAACTATAAAGATTTAAACAGTAGGAAAAACAATTAATTATATGCCTTTTACAATTAATAAATTACTAAACTATTTTATTTTGTCACCAAACTTTTTGTGGCATTGGGGTATTTTGTAACACTAAATTAGGTACTACTTGTATATTTTATAAAACAAAATTATATAGAAAATAAAATAGAAAACTAATAAAAGGAAAACAAAACAAAGTAAAACAACAGAAACCCCCCCTACCCCGCTGGTCCAAGTGGCCCAGCTGGCCTCCGCCGCCCGAACGGGCTGGCCCAGCCGCCCCCCGCACTGCCTTATCCCCCCCAGGCACCGAAACCCTAACCAACCCGACCGCACACCC
>NC_057807.1:416760802-416765779 GCF_018294505.1 Triticum aestivum
CCTCCCCGCACCCCGTCTCGCGCCCCTGCTTCTCCTGCCCCGCCGTGGCCGCCGGCGAGGCCTGCCGTGGTCGTCGGTGCCCTATGGCGCCCGTACCCACCCGCTGCGGCCCTGTCCGCCTGCTCGTTCGGGCGCTGCCCCTGCGCCCGCGAACCCGGCTCCCGCTAGGGCCCCTATGGCCCTATGACATGTGGGGCCCTGCCCCCAGAACGTTTACAAAAAAAGGGGAATTGAAAATAATAATAATTATAATTAATTAATTAATTAATTAATTAAAGAACTAATTAAATTAATTAATTTTGTTTAATTAAGCTAAACAACTAATTAAGCTAACTAATTAACCTAAACCCTAATTAAACTAAATAGAGAATGACAGGTGGGTCCCACTAGACCCACACGTTAGGTTGACCAGTCAACTCCCTATTGACTGCTGATGTCATGCGGACGTCATGATGACGTCAGCTTGCACTATTCTGGATAATGTTAGAATTAAATAGTTAAATAAATTCTAAAAATGATTAAAACTTTAGAAAATCATATAAAATAAACCGTAGCTCAGATGAAAATACTTTCTACATGAAAGTTGCTCAGAACGACGAGACGAACCCGGGTACGCAGCCCGTTCGTCCGCCACGCACCACTAACATATCAAACTCGCAACCTTCCCCCTCTGGTTCATCTGTTCGAAAACACGAAACACCGGGGATATTTTCCCGGATGTTTCCCCCTTCACCGGTATCACCTCATACCGCGTTAGGACACGTCTAGCTCTTCCTGTTATCCTGTTATGCACTTGCTTGCTATGTATTTACTGTTTCTCCCCCTCTTCTCTTCGGTAGACCCCGTGACGATGCTGATGCCCCAGTTCGACTACGGAGTTGACGACCCCTCTCTCTTGCCAGAGCAACCAGGCAAGCCCCCCCCCCCTTGATCACCAGATATTGCCTACTCTCCTCTATACTGCTTGCATTAGAGTAGTGTAGCATGTTACTGCTTTCCGTTAATCCTATTCTGATGCATAGCCTGACATTGTTGCTACATCTATTGATACCTTACCTGCAATCCTAATTACTTAGTATAGGATGCTAGTTTATCATCATTGGCCCTACATTCTTGTCAGTCTGCTTTGCTATACTATTGGGCAGTGATCACTCGGGAGGTGATCATGGGTATATACTATACATACATACATACTATACAGATGGTGACTGAAGTCGGGTCAGCTCGATGAGTACCCGCAAGTGATTCTGATGAGGGGGCTGAAAGGACAGGTGGCTCCATCCCGGTAGAGGTGGGCCTGGGTTCCCGACGGCCCCTGACTGTTACTTTGTGGTGGAGAGACAGGGCAGGTTGAGACCACCTAGGAGACAGGTGGGCCTGGCCCTGTTCGGCGTTCGCGGATACTTAACACGCTTAACGAGATCTTGGTATTTGATCTGAGTCTGGCCAGTTGGTCTATACGCACTAACCATCTACGCGGGAGTAGTTATGGGTATCCCGGCGTCGTGGTATCAGCCGAAGCCTTCTTGACGTCAGCGACTGAGCGGCGCGCGCTGGGTTGGACTGCGTTAACGCCACTTCCTTTGTAATGGAGGTTGCTAGGTCTGCTCACCGGCCGCGTACGCAACGTGCAGGTGTGCAATGGGCGATGGGCCCAGACCCCTGCGCGCATAGGATTTAGACCGGCGTGCTGACGTCTCTGTTGTGCCTAGGTGGGGCTGCGACGTGTTGATCTTCCAAGGCCGGGCATGACCTAGGAAAGTGTGTCCGGTCAAATGGGATCAAGCGTGTTGGGTTATGTGGTGCACCCCTCCAGGGAAGTTAATCTATTCGAATAGTTGTGATCTTCGGTAACAGGACGACTTGGAGTTGTACCTTGACCTTATGACAACTAGAACTGGATACTTAACAAAACACACCCTTCCAAGTTCCACAGACAACCCGGTGATTGCTTTTCCACAGGGCGATGAGGGGAGGATCGCCGGGTAGGATTATGCTATGCGATGCTACTGGAGATGCTACTTGGAGTTGCTACTTGGAGATGCTACTTGGAGGACTTCAATCTACTGTCTTCTACATGCTGCAAGATGGAGGCTGCCAGAAGCGTAGTCTTCGACAGGATTAGCTATCCCCCTCTTATTCTGTCATTCTACAGTCAGTCCACCGATATGGCCCTTTACACATATACCCATGCATATGTAGTGTAGCTCCTTGCTTGCGAGTACTTTGGATGAGTACTCACGGTTGCTTTTCTCCCCCTTTTCCCCCTTTCCCTTCTACCTGGTTGCCGCAACCAGACGTTGGAGCCCAGGAGCCAGACGCCATCGTCGACGATGACTCTTACTACACTGGAGGTGCCTACTACTACGTGCAGGCCGCTGACGACGACCAGGAGTAGTTAGGAGGATCCCAGGCAGGAGGCCTGCGCCTCTTTCGATCTGTATCCCAGTTTGTGCTAGCCATCTTATGGCAACTTGTTTAACTTATGTCTGTACTCAGATATTGTTGCTTCCGCTGACTCGTCTATGATCGAGCACTTGTATTCGAGCCCTCGAGGCCCCTGGCTTGTAATATGATGCTGGTATGACTTATTTACGTTTTAGAGTTGTGTTGTGATATCTTCCCTTGAGTCCCTGATCTTGATCGTACACGTTTGCGTGCATGATTAGTGTACGATTGAATCGGGGGCGTCACAACAGCGAGACAACCCCAAAGTCCTATCTTGGTTTAGTGTTCGAGTTACTGGCCACTACCGCTTGCAGAAGCTATTCAAACTCACTGTCTGAATCAGTTCGGTTTCTTGAGTCTCAACTACAAGCTGAAAGACATCGATCAGTTGTGCTGTGACAAGAAGCGGAAGGACTGCGGAAATCCCTGGAGCATTCAGATGCATACTTTCTGGAGCAACAGCAAGCGTTGGAGGATTTTAGCGCCAAACAGGACAAAGCTAATCAGCTTGCTAAGCTTATTGCCAGCATGGTGGATACCCAGGA
This sequence comes from Triticum aestivum, assembly GCF_018294505.1. Classification (NCBI taxonomy): domain Eukaryota; kingdom Viridiplantae; phylum Streptophyta; class Magnoliopsida; order Poales; family Poaceae; genus Triticum; species Triticum aestivum. The sequence goes on from NC_057807.1 coordinate 416,763,796, forward strand.
TAACGTTTCTTGAGCTCTTCTGAAGTTGTTTCAGTTATGCTCTTGTTTTGCTGCCGCATTTATTTGCACCGGTAGCCAATTTTGATGGCCAGTGTATATAATATGTTGCTTTATTCCCTATATTTGCACTGGTGGCAAACTTTGATGCCCAGTGGATGTAATATGTGTAATAGCGGTAATAGGCTAGCCTTAATTGCTTGCTTATTTATTTCCTTATTGTCTTCTTTAGTTGTTTGCTTGTAATAACTGCAGTTCTTTTTCTATGTTTTTCTAGTGGCCACAATAGCCTATTTTTGGTAACTAGGCCAAAATAATCATGGCAACACATGGACTGTTGTAACCATGGGCCTCCTGCAGGCCGTATGATCCATGGGCCTTCGTTCGGTCGTAGGACCATTGGACTTCTATACGGGCTGTAGGATCCATCGGCCTTCTATACGGGGCTTAGGGATCAATGGGCCTTCTATGGGCCGTAGGGTCCATGGGCCTTCTACGGGCCGTACAATCCATGGGCCTTCTATGGGCCATACTATCCATGGGCCTCATACGGGCCGTAGGATCCATGGGCCTTCTACGAGGCGTATCATCATTTCGCCAATCATGGGCCGTATTATTCATGGACCATAACGGGTTGTTAATAGGCCGCCGTATTTGACAACTCTATGAAAACAGCCCAACGGGTTTTTTTGACATGAAAATGGCCCAACGTATTAACGGTCCGCAAACAGGCCGACTGTAACGACGGGCTGAATTTGGCCCACAAGCAGAAAATGACAGTAACGGGCCGTATGCAACCGAATGCTGCAAGTGAGCCCAAGAATCAATGGGCCCTGAGAAGGCCGAAAGATAACTTGGGCTAGAAACGGCCCAATGGAATAACGGGCCATTAATGGGTATAAAGTGATACACTGTTCATTACGGGCCAGTTTCACCACGGGCCGTTAATGGGCCAAGAGTTACAAAGGTCCTCATATGGGTCGAAAGAAGTCATGGGCCACACATGGGCCGGAAGTTAAAACGGGCTGAATCATTTTGGACGGCCTAGATGACGCTACTGGGCCTAATTCGAATAGGGCGTAATGGGCCCTGGGTTAGCGGGCTGTAAATGGGCTATATGCAAACAGGTCATTAACAGGCTTTCCGTGGGCCGGCCCGCCACCTTTTGACCAAGTCAAATGGGCCGGCCTTTTCACAGGAATGGGCCTCTGTTGGGCCATGCCACGTGTCTCCGTATCATAGGCGCCTTCGATCCAATGAGCGGATGACATCTGTCCCAACGGTGACCCGACACGTTTTTCCTCCAGCCAATGATGATTTTACACGTGGAAATCCCCATTGGTCGGGGCTGTTAACGGGTTATCGGATCCAAAACCCAACCCAATAGCTTAACATCGTTCCAGTACGGTGGATGCCACGTGTCAGTCACCCTTGACGAAAGCACTTCTGTGACGCGCGATTTATCATCATGGAAGTGGACACTTCCGTGATGATAATTTTGGTAATGTCATGGAACACTTCTACGATAGCACAGGTATGACTATCTTGATTCTGTCATAAATTTGTCATAGATGTACATGCATGATAAAAAACGCGACCTAGTGTGACAAACACGTATCATCACGGAAGTGTATTTTTTTTGTAGTGTATAACCTAGTACAAATAATTTTACATTAGAACTGAACTAGCTCTATTACCTAGTACAAATAATTTTAGACTAGAGTTGAACTAGCTCTATAACCTAGTGCAAATAATTTTACACTAGAAATGAACTAGCTCTATTATCTAGTACAAATAAATTTACACTAGAACTGAACTAGCTCTATAACCTAGTACAAATAATTTTACACTAGAGTTGAACTAGCTCTATGACCTAGTACACACAGTTTTAGACTAGAGTTGAACTAGCTCTATAGCCTAGTACAAACAATTTTAAACTCGAGTTGAAGTAGCTCTATAACCTAGTACAAATAATTTTACACTAGAG
>NC_057807.1:416766441-416767274 GCF_018294505.1 Triticum aestivum
AACTAGCTCTATAACCTAGTACAAATAATTTTACACTAGAGTTGAACTAGCTCTATAACCTAGTACAAATTATTTTACACTATAGTTGAACTAGCTCTATAACCTAGTACAAATAATTTAACAGTAGAATTGAACTACCTCTATTACCTAGTACAAATAATTTTACACTAGAGTTGAACTAGCTCTATAACCTAGTACAAATAATTTTACACTAGAAATGAACTAGCTCTATTATCTAGTACAAATAAGTTTACACTAGAACTGAACTAACTCTATAACCTAGTACAAATCATTTTACACTAGAGTTGAACTAGCTCTATGACATAGTTCACACAATTTTAGACTAGAGTTGAACTAGCTCTATAACCGAGTACAAATAAATTTAAACTAGAGTTGAAGTAGCTCTATAACCTAGTACAAATAATTTTACACTAGAGTTGAACTAGCTCTATAACCTAGTACACATAATTTTACACTAGAGTTGAACTAGCTCTATAACCTAGTACAAATCATTTTACACTATGGTTGAACTAGCTCTATAACCTAGAACAAATAATTATACACTAGAATTGAACTAGCTTTATAACCTAGTACAAATAATTTTACACTAGAGTTGAACTAGCCCTATAAGCTAGTACAAATAATTTTACACTAGAAATGAACTAGCTCTATAACCTAGTACACATAATTTTACACTAGCATTGTACTAGGGCAATAACCTAGTACAAATCATTTTACACTAGAGTTGAACTAGCTCTATGACCTAGTACACACAATTTTAGACTATAGTTGAACTAGCTCTATGAGATAGTACAAATAATTTTAAACTAGAG